>NC_089316.1:7659971-7909419 GCF_036669915.1 Pocillopora verrucosa | reverse complement strand
TTTTCAGTCTGTGGTCTTGCCAAAAAATCAGTAGTCTCAAACTGCAATGGCAAATCATAAAGGTAAATAGTTTCAAATTTATATGTGTCTCCTAAAGTTCTTTTCAAAACTCCTTCTTAACCCTTTAAACTCCCATTAGTAGGACCAAGAGAGAATTTCTCCTTACAATAATCAATGCCAATAGCACCAGAAATAAGTGATGAGAATAGCGAAAAATATAAAGTAGGGAATACTTTTGTTGATCCAATACGAAATTATCTGAACTAACATTCTAAGAAGTGGATGGTTGACAGTGAGGAGAATGCCAATGTGATCTGGGAGTTAAATGGTGAAAGGCTTCTGGCGTCTGCTTGCAACTTCTTGACTTCATATCCATTCCTTCCTGCTTCATTGTGGTGATCAAGCAACTCTTTAGAAGAGTCGTTCTAACTTAATGTTCTCTAAAACTTGTGGCGATAAGCACTCTTCTTGGCTGATATTTTGCTTGTACAATGTCATTTCACAGACCAAGATACTAGGAATCAGCCACAGTAAAAATCCCCATTGTATGATTTCAACAGCTATAATCAATTAGTATATAACACACATTCAGATGAATGGTTTTTTTTGTTTTTCATGTGACTGATTGGCGAGTTTATTAGTGTTGTTTCAGTTGGCTAGTTGAATGGCAAGTACCATTCACCATCCGAACAGATGATGAGAAAAAATTGAAACAACAAGAATGAAATTCCCACCATTTTTGGTATATTGAAAGAAATAAACTAAAGTTAGTATAATTGTGTGGTTTTTCTGTGACTATTACTATATATGACTGAAACAAAATTAGATCACCTCAGTGTCGATGAAGAATGATGGATATTTACCCCCATGAATACAGAGGGTAAAGATTTCTAAAGATAACTGTGGTTGGGCTGCGTCGGTGGGAGAGTATAGCAGGTAATTTATTTTAAGATAACACTGAGTTGAAAAACGTAATTGGCGACCGTAAAGAGTAAAAAAAGCTGACTGTTTCGAGCGTTAGTCCCTTCGTCAATCGCTCTGACGATGGGATAACGCTCGAAAACGTCGGCTGTCTTTAAACTCTTTACGGTGCCCAATTTACGTTTTCAACTCCAGTTGTTGACACTAAATTACCTGATATTTACCTCCACTTCGGTGAACAATGTTAACTATCATGAGATGTTTGAACGCAAACATGACGGCAAATGATTATTTCAAACTATCATCAACTATCGTGACCGTTTGAACAGGGCTTAAAAATTCTGAGTTATTTTTGAGGTAAGCATTAAAAGATTTGTACTTGTTATTCTGAATTTATACCCGATGAAAACGTTTCACTCACCTCCTCAATTATAGCATCTTCTCCTTCGCTAAGAATACCAATGTGACAATGGTTTGTTCCGCTCCTAAATTGAAGTTGACTAAAACAAAACACACGTACAAACCAACTAGTAATCGCTTACAATCAAACTATGCATTTCTCTATGGCACAAAACAACCAATCGTATTACGCGTCACATGGTTTGAATCGCATAGTTGAATCACATCCATGGGCGTAAATTATGGGGCTCTTTGGTCTCAGATACTTGTTACAAATTTTTGATCAAAACTCAGGAACTGCACGCGAATGCGGACTAGGCTACTGGAGGTGAACGACTATGCTTTTCAAAACTATATGTTCGATGGCTCTCGATTTCTCGATCTCGGTTTCTAGCCCTGATCTATTCTGCGTCCTTCACCACTGTCTATTCCATCTACGGAGTTTCCGATGATAAATTTAACCTCTAAATCATCATCAACGGGGATAAAATAAGATCGACTCACATCGACGCCGATGAACTTGAAATCTGAGTTGTGTAGTGCATAATTAACTGCCAAATTGGCTTTAATTTTCAACATCTTATACTCCAAATTTGGAAAGAATCGGAAGTAACGCAATTTTCATAAGCGTATTGACCAAGCGTGAGGTCAAGATGGCTAGATATTGGGTCAGTTCTTTTTTGTGTTTTATTTCCATAAAAACGGAAAAAAGAGAACGACACTAATATCCAGCCACCTCGACCGAAAAAGCTTGGTCAATATCGGATTTATTATAGAGCAAAAAACATCGCCGCTTTATTACGAATCAAGACTTGTTTATTTCGAGAGACGGGAAAGGAGGCCAACTGTTTTTTGCGCGGAATCACAGCGGGCCGTCCCGAGCCCATCTTGCCTTCTCAGGTGCCAATCAAAACAGAAGATATTTCAAATTTGGGTTATTTTCCCTAGGGCAATTACCAAAATAAAGGGAAAATTCCCTCTATCTGAACCAATCAACCTTAAGTAATTTGCTCTCTATGTTAAAAAATAACAGAATCAACGCGCGCAACATTATTTGAGAATGGTAGGCTGTTTTCAGCCGACGGTAAACCATTAGGGTGGTGCTTTGTTTTAGGGTACCGTTCGCACTTGCCTTATTGGGAACATTTTCTCTTTAATTTTCCTATCATGTTTGGAATCTTTAACGATATGTCCGTTTTGCTCCAAAAAAGTGTTTGAGAAAAAAAAGAAAAAAAAAAAAAAGAAAAAAAGAGAACTGATGCAGGTCACAGGGCTCTGTAACGTCCCTGTTACAAAAGGCTATTAGTAAAGCGGCACCAATTGTTAAACAAAAAATATACCCCAAAAATTTCATCCGCGTTCGACAATAATCGACCTTAAAATGCTCAGCGATGGCAGGGTCAGGGCTCTTATAGCACATCCAGAGCCTTTCCGTTACCTCCGAGTCTCAAGTAATCTGGAATCAGACTTTTTGAAACTCTAGGACGCATACGTGGGCTCTGAATCGTAAGGACCTCAACATGTAGACCTGGTGTGGTAGTAAAAGTGTGCATGCAGAGTCAATGGAGTATGCGCTTATCTCAACATTGTTTAGCAATTTATTACCTATACGTCCGAATAATTGCTTAAAACTATCATTTAATTTTGTGGCTTCATCACAAGCAGCTCGCTAAATCTCATCGATGCTTTTTTGTGCCTTTGAGGTGCAAGAGCAAATATACATAACCCAAGGCTAGCTTAAACATCAAGGACAAATTGAATATCCATGTTGGCTCACCATGCACTAAGCTAGGGGTATCATAATGATGAAATCTCCATTTGTTTGCAGCAGTTTTCTTTTTTCCTGTATTCCGTCATAAAAAACGCTTTCTTTTCCCTTCTTTCTCTTTTAAAAGAGCGATTTCATTCACGTCCAATCTTGAGTTATTACCCATTAACTCTAAAGGGTGACTGGCTTCTAATTTCTCATTTCAGTATCAACCTTGAATGAATGTATAGGTAATGAGAAAAATGAAAATAATAACCAATGTGAAAAGCTCATCATTGTTAAACAAATTCTCCTTGTCCTTACCACAGGACATGTAGAGAGATCGGTGTGGAGAATATGAGTACCAACCTAAGGGTGTAAATGGTTAATGATCGAGCTAAGTGCAAATTAATGCTATGTTTCATCTATTTGAGCGAACTGAAAAATTCCAACATCTGTGGCATCATGCAGTAGTTCAGTGATTGGATTCTGTCATATTGGTTCTATCATTCGTCGGTCTGCAATCGCTTGATTGGTGAGATTATCACGCCATGCACCTTGCTGGGACATACCTGTTAGATAAAATACCCTTTCCAGGAGTTCTCAGTATTGCTTTCAATAAACCTCACAGAATATTCACTTAGATACTAACAGCAAGAACTCTTACATTCAAATAAAATCTAGGACCGCTAAATAATTAGTTAGAGAAAGCTCGAAAAAAAATGTTTATCAATACTGGCTCGCGGGGAGGAAGGAAAGGAGGTGAAGGATGGGAGGGATGGGAATCCTTGTTACAAGGATCTAGTTCTCATCTATAAGTCACGGTGCACAAGATTAAGTAAGAGAACTCTCAAATTGAAATCATGTCACTTATGAACACAACTTTATTAATATCTCAAAATAGGCCAAGATACATAATTCCCAAAATCTATCAAGAAATTCTTCAAAAAAAATGTATATAAATCTCTTTTAACTCTAAAAATCTAAAATATCTTTTTCTTCAAAAATCCCGACCATCTCAGCACTGTTTTTCAAATAATCACAAAATTTGGCATAAAATGTGAGATATTGTGGTGCAATTTCTCAGAAACACCTTTAAAACATTCGCACAAGGTGTGAAAAATTCGCATCTCCTATAGGCGGCGAAGCCACCTAAGTTAGTGCAGTTCTTACTGTGACACTACAGAAGATTAAAACACCAAAAAATCTCCGTTAAGCCACAGAGAGATAGTTGAGATGATTATGAAATTAATATTCCTCCATGTGAACTGGAATCTCTTATTCGGGAAAATGAATGAACTTAAGTCATCAGTGACCTCATGGATAAGCTTCCGGATCTCCATTTACTTGAAACAAGTCTTAAAGAGGAGTGGATTTTTCTATACTGCATCACTGCAACAGCTAGGCTCGGTCTCTTAGGAAAATCAGGATTGGTTTGATGACAATGTGTGGAAATAAACGAAATCCTAGAGCAGAAACGTAAGCACTTTCTTGCCTATCCAGTCAGCGCAACATCAGTATCGAAATGAAAGTCTTTATTGCCTGCAATAGTAAACTCAAGAGCATCTCAGAAAAATGCAAGACACCTGGCTCCAGGCGCAGACGCCATTCCTGCGTAAATATGAAAGGCAGGTAATAAATAGTCACCCAAAATCTGTGTGAAATGTTCTCATCCTTTTGGAGTTAAAGATGTCAAGACTTCAATAAGGCTATCATTGTCCAATGTAAGAGCGAGGAAACAGGCAGTCCTGCGATAACCACAAGGACACCGTTACTGCCGTCAGTTTAGGCAAATTCCTTGCTAGAGTCAGGCCTAATCGACCCCATCAAACATTTGCAACAAGGTCTCCTGCCGAGAGTCCGTGCAGCTTTCGAACGAGCAGCAGCGGAACAGTACATGTGATATTTACAGCTCGTCACTTTATGAGAAAATCCAGGAGTAACACTAGGACCTCTGTACACCTTTGTTGACCTGACCAAGGCGTTAGACACGGTTCAGTCGTGATGATCTATAGAAAATCATCTCAAAGCTAGATGTACCTCTATTATCATCGCCATGATTGGAAAGTTTCTTAAGAAATGATGGAACTTGTAAAATAGTGAGGTGTGGAAATATTTCCCGGTCAACAATGGCTTGAAACACGTATGTGTTCTCGGCCAACCTTCTTCTCAATGATGCTCTCTACAATGCTCCCAGGTGCATTCTCACAAGGTGATGCAGGCGTAGAAACTCGTTATAGAACTGATCACATGCTTCACAATCGTAGACGACTTAAGGAAACACTTGAGGTCAGTCTTACCACCATCCGTGATCTAAATTTTGCAAATGATTGTGCACTGGATAGTACTGTGAAGAACAGATGCATCATGGCATGAACTCTTTGGGCACAACCTGTGAGAACTTTTGATTCACCGTAAGTACCCACCAGCTCTAAGAAGCAATACAACTAACCTTACAGTCATTTAATTGGCACAAAACTCACGCAATTGACATGTTCACCTATCTTTAAATTGCAGACCGCTGTCCATCAGCTCGGCGTACAGTAGACTTCGCCTGACTGTATAGGGACGCAGGTAAATCTCAACAGGTAGAAAACTCAAAGTCTATAAGCTGGACAGTTTACAGCAGGTAAGCAGCCAAATTTAATCACATCCACGCAACAAGCCTCCGAAATGGTTCATTGGTTCAACTAAATAGTCGAACTAGGGCAACAGTTGAACTATACAAATTGCACAACCTATCTTAGTTAGTTAAAGTAGTTCAAGTGATCAAACTAGCTTCAATTGTCAACTGCACAAACTGCACAATCTAGCTGAATTGGTTCAGGTAGTTAAAACAGTTAAACTAGCTCAATTGGTTTACATGGTTAAATAGTCAAACTAGCGAAAACAGTTTAAACTGACAAATTGCACAATCCAGCCTAACTGGTTGAAATAGTTAAAATGCTCAAACCAGCTTAAATGGTTAAACTGAAAAAAAATGCATAAGCATCTTATAGGGTTCAATCTACCAAACACCACAATCTACCATAATTGGTTTAAAGTAGTTAAAATAACCAAACTAACTTAACTGGGGTATAACTAATTGGTTGAAGTAGTACAAATGATCAAACTAGCTTAAATTGTTCAACTGCATAACCTGCACAAACTGCACGATCCAGCAGAATTGGTTCTGCCTAGAAAGTAGTTATGTAATTCTGCGACCTGATTCGAATCCAGACAGTCAAGTAGATATTTCAGTGTACCGCTGGTTATTTTGCAGTCACGGTAAGATATCAATTTTTCGAGAGCACATGGTCTGTTTTGAGTTTAAGTTTTAGTTTCTGCTAAGATTGTCGAACAAGATTTCATTTGTTAGTAGCGGGACAAGACACAAATAACTTGTACTATTCCATCGTTTTTGTTTAGCTTTCTTATCCTTTGTGACTCGGTTAGTTTGCTTTATTCAGCGGATTTATGCATTTGATTTCAGTGAATCGTTGTTCATGTAATAAAAAGAGTTTACAGTTCAGCGCAATTGGCTTCAACTGGTTAAACAATCAAACTAGCGAAAGACCGTTAAACTGAAAACAATTGAAAAATATATCGTAGTTTAAAGTAGTTCAAATGGTCAAACTAGCTAAATGGTTTAACTTGAAAAAATGTTTACAATTAGCTTAAATGGTTTAACTGCACAAGCTGCACAATCTAGATTCAAATACCTAAAATAGTCAAACTAACGAAAACCAGTTAAATTGCACAAATTTCACATTCTTTCTTAATTGGCTAAAGTAGTTCAAAGGGGGGATTTAGGATTTTCGGTTTTGCAGCTTTGGCTACGTTTTAGATCGGTTTTTCGGTTTTTGTGCCACAAAACTTCGTTTTTTCGGTTTGGTGGTCATTGCGGTTTGCGGATTTTCCGTTTTTTAGCATTTGGTTTTCGGTTTTTGCAAAAAAATACTAACTGGTTTTCGGCTTTGATATCCGATGCAGTTTTCGGTTTTTCCAATTAGACCTATTTGGGTTCCGGTTTCTCTTCGATCTGAGCGGCAACTACGCGCCTCCACTAATCTCGAATAGCCGCTAAACGCAAATTTATCGAGAGGAATGAGTGACAAACCAATTGAAATATCGCTAGGGATCCCTAGGTAGCCTACGTGTAGCCGTACCCTCCCCCTCCCCTGAGGTAGGGGGGGGGGGGGAAAGAAGGGAGGGTACGGCTACGCGCCTGCACGTAGGGCACGGCTAAGCACGGATCATTTCCAAAGTTTCTTTATCAACGCCACCTCGAAGTTGGTGACCAAGTTACAGGCCATACGTGACTGATTGATTCAACATTCCAATGGAATCTCCAAACTTTCAGGTCTTAGTTCGCGAATGGAAATGTTAGATCAGGGATTTTTGATGAAACTTTCCAGAGCTATAGCTTTTTGCGACTGCAAAATTGCAATTCCTATGGAGGGCTTTTCTCGTCCTCGAGAGCGTAGCTGTTAATTTAAGCAGATACTAGAAGAGACGAATGCCAAGTGCATGGTATTCATGGATCCTGTCATGAAATTAGTGTAGTTTACTCTGTACGCTACACTTGTCATCACTGTATCGAAAACGATCAGGGTTTTAATAACTGGGATGTGAAAGTGTATCGATTTTGACAGTTTTGCATGCCGTTTTCAGTCTTGATCGAGTTTTTTTTTCGATTTTGGATGATTTTTTTCTACGGTTTTAAGGTTTCTAATGGGCCCCAATGCCCTCCTCAGTTCAAATGGTCAAACTAGCTCAAATGGTTCAACCGGAGAAAATGCATAACTAGCTTAAATGGTTCAACTGCACCAACTGCACGATCTTGCTTAATCGGTATAACTAGTTAAAATAGTCAAACCAGCGGAAAGAGGTAAACGGTATCGGAACAATTCGCCCCACCAATTTTTAGACAATTCACCCCTAATGTGAAAACACCGAGTCAGTCAACCGAATCATTCGTGCCCATCGTACATGAAACAAAGCTATCTACGGTCGAATTTATAAGTATAATAAGAGCGAACGCGTTCTCGCGCGTCTAAAACCGAAGAACTGAACACGTATCACCATCTTACGCTCACGCGATTGACGATCATTAAATTATTTTGGTTTCGGTTGACTCGAGTAGTCGAGTTTTCTTTTTCTTTCAAGAAATGATTGCCTTGTGACAAAAGCTTTATTTTCTACAATAGTTTGGGTGTTTTCACATTGGGGGTGAATTGTATTGAAATTGGGGGCTAATTGTCCGGGACGAATTCTCTGACATTCGAAGTGAACTGCACAAATTGCACAATGTATCTTATTGGCTGAAGTGGTTGAAAATGGTCAAACTAGCGAAAAATGATAAAATGCGTAACTAGCTGAAATGGTTTAACCGGCCAAAATTCATAACTAGCTGAATCAGTTCAACTGCGGAAACTGCTTAAGTCACCTCAAATGATCCAACTGGTTACATAGTCAAACTGGCGAGGATAGTTTAACTTCAAAAATTGCACAATCTATCTGAAATGGTCTGACTACCTTAAGTGCTTCAACTGGACAAAATGCATAACTGGCTTAATAGGATCTACTGCACAAACTGCACAATCTAGCCTATTTGTTCCAACTGGACATAGTTTGATTCTACTCTGGTTTGCAGATTTAATGAATGTAACCGAAAAAGTTACAATTCATAGACCCAACGTTTCGACACTCCTGTCTAGTGCCTTCATCAGGGGTGATCTAAACGCTGCAACAAGAGGTCCTATTATATGATCACTAATCAGCGGCCTTTTTTTTCGGACGAGGTCTAAATAGGCGTCAGGTAGCAAACCGTCACCGTCACGATTTTAAGGAGCGTGAGCGGAGTTAATATGCCAAGCCTCCAAACAAAGGCGCTGGTGGTAACGCAGATTAGTGGTGATAATTTTAGAATTATTCCACCCAATTGTATGGTTAGTTAGGCATGTATGCTCCGATAAAGCTGAATTTTCCTTTTTGCAAAGGAAAACCGCTTTTTGGTGCTCTTTTAACCGTGTACCAAACTGACGTTTGGTCTGTCCGATGTATTCGTTGACACAGTCATTGCAAGGAATACAATAAATGGCGTCGGTTCGTTTTTCTTTCGTGACAGGATCCTTAGGTTTGGCGAAAATATGCCCCAAAGTCTGAAAAGGTTTTTGAGCAACTTTAACGTTGTGGCTATTCAAAATTCTCTTGGTGGGTTCCGTAACACCCTGTATATAAGGAATAAAAGCAAAACCAGTCGCTGGTTCCCTTGCATCAAGAGCGTTACTATTTGTAACTGATTTTTGGCAGTTACGGGGAAAAGTGTTTGTATGGCCATTTGCCTTTAGGACATTGGAAACATATTTCCTCTCCTCAGCCTTCGAATCGAGTGAAGATGGTAGACAGTCAGCCCTCCTAAGTAAAGTTTTGGCTACAGACTTTTTATGGCAAACGGGGTAGTGAGAATCGAAAGCGAGGTATTTGTCGGTGTGGGTAGGTTTACAGTAAACACTTGTCTCCAAATTACCCTGAACACATTTAAATCAAGAAAGGGAAAATGTCTATCCTTTTCACGCTCAAGGGTGAATGGGATCGACGGCTCTACTGAATTCAAATGCGACAAGAGGCGCTCCGCTTCATTTCCAACTATCGCAGAAATAATATCATCGACATATCATTTCCAGAAAAAGGGTTAACCGATTAAGTGGCTAAGGCCTTTTGTTCCACGTCTTCCATTACCATGTTAGCAATGACAGCAGAGACGGGCGAACCCATCGCTGTACCAAAAACTTGTTGATAGTAGGCGCCGTTATATGTAAATTGCGTGGTTTTGAGGCAAAAAGACAGCAGATGACTAATATCCTCCACAGGCAAGGAAGTTCTTTGTCCAGGGAAGCATCTTCTCTGAGTCATTCCTCCGCAACCTTGACGGCAAGATCAACTGGGATTTTGGTGAAGAGCGAATCAACGTCTAAAGATACTAATTCTTCACAAGCGTTAAGAGTTTTATCTCTTATGAAATCCGCAAATTCGCAGGGATTTTTGACAGAGTAATCAGTATTCCCAACAATAGGCGACACAATTCTCGCAAGATAACCAGAAATTGCATAAGTCGGAGAATTAACAAAAGAGACAATGGGTCTCAAAGGAATTCCCGGTTTATGAATTTTAGATAAGCCATGAAAACGTGGACATAAGCCGTCACTACTGTATAACATTTTGTACGTAGAGTCACTAATTATACCAGCTTTTTTCAAATCAAGCAACATTTTGTTTAACTTTCTTTGAGTTTTATTGGTAGGATCAGAGTTAAAGACAGCATACGTACTCTTGTCATTAAGCAGAGACAAAGCTTGGTCGTGATATTGCTGTTTGTCCATAACCACAACACAATTACCCTTGTCCTCAATTACGAGCCTGTCCGGATCCTTTTTGAGAGCTATAAGCGCATTGAAAACATCCTTTTGAATGTTTTTGGAGGAGGTTTAGCGCGTGTGAGTATGCTAATTACTTCTGCTCTTACCAAATACCTACGATCGTCGTTGAGTTGAGAGATACTCTCTTCAACAGCGGCGACAATATCGGCAGTCGGTATTTTGCGAAGAGCAATAGCAAACTTCAGACCCTTCTCTAAACCACTCCGTTCCAGCGCGGATAATTGGAGGAAAGGTTCAAGACTCATTTATCTCTCAGAGATGAGCCTGAATTAACAGGAGACCTCTTACTGAGCAAGTGACGGAGTTTTCTGTCGTTTTTCTCTCTCTGTTTGGTAAACGTCTGCAGTTCTTTCGAACTTCTTTTCGAAATTTCTTTAATTTAACTCCAACTGCTTAAATGGTCAAACTAGCGAAAACAGTTAAACTGTATAAAATTCATAACTAGCTTAACCAGTTCAACTGCAGAAACTGTTAAAGTTGTCTCAAATGATTTCACTGGTTACATAGTCAAACTAGCGAGGACATTTAACTTCAAAAATTGCACAAGCCACCTGAATTTGTTGAAGTAGTTCAAATGGTCAAACTAGCTTAAACTGTTCAACTGGACAAACTCCATAACTAGCTTAAAAGGTTCTATTGCACAATCTAGCTTAATAGGCTCGACTGGGTGAATAGTCAAACTAGCGTAGGCAGTTAAACTGCACAAATTGCACAACCTATCTTTTTTGGTTGAAGTAGTCCAAATGGTCTAACTAGCTTGAGTGCTTCAACTGCACAAACTGCACAATCTAGCTTAATTGGTCCAACTGGTTAAATATTCAAACTTACAAAACATTTAAACTGCACAAATTGCACAATCTATCTTATTTGGTTGAAGTAGTTTAAATGGTCAAACTAGCTCAAATGGTTCAACCGGAAAAAATGCATAATACATTTGGTTCAACTTAAATTGAATGCAGATGGTTCTATTGCACAAACTGCACAAATACCCTTCCTCAGAAAATGGCTCCTCTGTTGTAGGCTGACACTGGAAAGAGATCCGTGGGTGGACAGAGAAAGCCTTTTACAAACAATTGAAAGTATTCATCAAAAACCTGGGCGAAGATCCTGAGAACTGGGTAGGATAGGCTCACCTTTGGCCGTTCATGTGATTCACATGCGACAGACACTCTCGTGCACCGATTGGTCTCCACGGACACCCTCAGACACAAATGCGTACTCAACGGCATCAAGGGAAAAAAAAAAAACTACACGGCTGAATTTTATTATGTGCAAATATATCTCGAAAGGCAAGGCTTTCTTTAGTTGCCTCAAACCATTGACTTGTCTTGGTGCCAAGACTTGGAGGAGGCGGCGTTAAAGAAACAACAGCTGCAAATGGAGAAGGAGGTAAGAGAGGCAGAGGGCAAGTTGAATCTAGGAAAAAAACATGACGAAAGATTCGAGGAACAACCGAATACCGCATGAATGCAGCAACAGCAGCTACGACAACTAGAACGTATGAACATGGTTTTGCTGCAGCGGCAAAGCCAGGCGCTTATGTTCTTGTTACAAAAACTTGCTGACAAATAAATTGTTCCGCAAATTTATTTGAAACTTGGACTTTCTGGTTCAGATGCCTTGCGTATTTCTGTATATGTGATAGACAACAGGAAGAGAATATCAGCTGTCTGAAGAGAATATCAACAGTTTGTATAATCTGTATGAGTTATGCGATCATTTGATATAATCTTGTAATTTTAAAAGTTGTTTATAGTTTTAAAGTTTAATACTTTTAAAATGCTTTTACATGGTAATGATCGTTTAAAGGAGATTAATTTATTTGAAAGTAAACTGAAGACTGATTGAAAATTATTCGGAAAATTGATTTATTATGGACCATGCTTGAAATTTTTGAAAGTACTCATGGACAGTTGTGGGAAAGAACTGGAAAAACTTAGATGTAATTGCACCACATAAACATGCCCGAGAATTATGAAGAAGAGCACATAAAATATACACTTTTCCCACAGCGCTTGAGCATAACTTTGAATTCCTCTTGAAGTCCAAGAATTTAAAATACTTTACGACATCACCGAAGATCCATTCAATTAAAAATCTCACTTCACTCATTGACTTGTTCCAAGCTTTTGGAAGGTCTGTTAGTAACGCCGTGAAATGAACTCCGTGAAAGTGAAATCGGAGAAGATACGCTGGATCGCCATGAATGCATAAGTTGCCTCCTCCTGAAGCTGGTTCAACACTTTGGATCGAGCCAACATTACGCTGTTGTGCCTTTTACTCTCCACCGGGCCATAGAGGGTAGCAATAAGGCCGTTGGGTGTAGCAATGGACTTAAATTTCATTGAATGTACTTTCGTAGGGCCGTTGTACATCATCCGCTCCTTTCTCGCTGATAATTTCTGTGAATGTCTACAAAGGTGGGCGACTTATCCACGGCTGATCCAATCCAACAGCAAACGTATCCAGTCAGTGCAAATGGAATCCATCACAGTATGCGAAATCATTCAAAGTTGAGGCTCAGGTATCGCGAATCGTGGTATCAATTCCAATTACCTGCTCGGGCAGGCAAACTGCCTGAGAAATATGTAGAATGCCTCAGTTGTGTCCATGTTGACGTCGTTATAGCAAACAATCAGGCCTGGAGGGTTCAATACTTCAGTAAGTTCTTGCTTTCTTTATCTGTCATCATGTCCAGATTGAAGCGTTCGTGGCTCCAATATAGAATAAAAGGATTTTTGGGAGAACTTAACGTTATATAGAAACAAGTACTCTGTATCATCGATCAAATTACGGGCATAAGCCATGAGAATAGTGTCTCTTACTTTTGGCATGGCAGATATGAGCAAGGACGAAATCGGCAAGACACTCAGTAAACTTTCAAAGGTTCACAATTGCTGGAATAAGAAACTCACGGTTTCCAAGATCTTTTCGTAATGTAAACTTTTGGCAGGACCGCCAACGGCAACTGACGGCCTCGACGTTGAGTCCCTTTACGTCGCCGTCGCCATAAGGTCTCGGGTGACTGTTTCGAGGTACGCGGAAGTTAAGCGTTAAGTGGACTATGTCAGAGGATCGCCTGATTTCCCAAGGTATTACTTTACGGAAGAAGGGCTAGGACTTTCAAAATAAATTATTTGTTTCTTATATCACTATCATGCCTTGCCAACCGGAGCTATACAGAAGGCGCTTGACCCATTTTGCGTCGGAAAAAGCAACTGGGACTACCCGGTAAGTTAGCTCGTTGGGCGTTGGAGGGGAAGAAAAATATCTGTATAAATTCTATGCATGCTCAGCACTCTTGTAGTTTAAGCAATTTATACGACAGGATCCAACGAGCTTTAGATATAGTGGCCTTCCAAGGGTACTTGTTTGTTTTGGTCTTCAGAGAAAGGTGATAAAGTGGACGTGGCCTCAATTGGCATGTCAGTAGTTTGACACCATAAGAAGCATTGATGAGCCGGAGTCCAGAATTATTTCGTTCAAAAGGAAGCAGTAAATAGTTGTTCACTGGATTACTGACGTCAAGGCGAGCAACCATGCAAGGTTCAGGTAAGATGCTAACTGAAGGAACGAAAAGATCCACGACAGATCAGACGAACAACAAGCAAATTTAAAATGATACAAAAAAGTTTAATTCACTCTTAAATCATTCTTTGGGGAGACAAGTACATAAGTATATAGGAGTTTACCAAACTATGGTTTTGAAAAAGGTAACGCTTTCATATCAAATGGGTGTTGTTCTGTGTAATGGAAAAAAACTTCGCACCTGAACCAATCCTTGGAATGGCTTGAGAAAAACTCTGGGAGAATCTCTAAAGTTGGTCGTTGGACATAATAACAAGCCGGTATTATTAACGCGGTCGCAATGATAAAAAAACTGAATTTTTATTGGTGCCTGAGAGAATGCGGAGCTCGCCATATGGCACTAGGTAGAACCGGAGTCTAGCACGCCGGTGAAAAAGGTGGGGGGGGGGGGGAAAGTAGGGGACACAACATCCGATTTATGTTCTGTATCTTAAGCTGCTGTACTAATTTATCTTTTCGAACCGCCGTAAGTAGCAGACGACTTTTGCGCTCCGTCATCGTTCATATTATTACTTCGCTTAAGGCCAGATAGGCTTGATTTCCGCCGCTCTATAGCTGGCCCAGTCTGTGATCCTCCCTGGTGAGATACCGCACTTTGCTTGAAGCGTTCACCTAGTTTCCAAAGTAACAAATCACATTTATTTTGTCTTGTTTTCCTTAGTAGTTTGTCCTGTCGGTAAATGTGCTCACGTTGTGGCTGGGTCATCCAATAATGTTCTGCCATTAAAATATATTCAATGGAGAAGAAACTAATTCAAACGGTAAGTTAACTGCCAAAGATAAGAAAGACCACAGGGTATAGACATTTCTTTTTATAGACCCCATTGCTCCGGTCTTGGAGCAAGCAGACCAAAGGTGATAGCAATGAACGACCGAAGGACTACTTCTTGTCTGCGACATGGCGATGAATTCGTCATTTAACCTACTTAGAACTTCATTCAGGTCCAATTTCAGCTTGTGAATCGTAACATTTGTCTGAATATTTCTTGTGATTGGGTGATCAAAATGTAGGGATCAATTTGTTTTGTCACTCGGTATGAGTACGCAAGGAATTGTGTTTTTCACTAAACCACTCTTTGTAGGAAGTAACAAAACTGCGGTGGTCAAAGGCTGCTTATACTGTCATTAAATAGGTCAGTGGAATGAGTCAACGATTTCTGGCGGGTAGCAGAAGGGTTGTGAGCTGTTAACTTTCTGACGTCAGTGTATCAGAAAAACAAAACCTAATTAAGGGGACCAACGGAATGGCGAGTTAAAGATAAGAAACATTAAACGGCATAAACTTATTTTTTGTATGGTCCTCATTTCTCCGGTCCTGGGGCAATGGGCAACTAAGGGGACCAAAGTGATCGAAATTTTTCAACGGAAACGAAAGATGAAAAGACTATTTTTTTTGTCCAAAGAACCGACTGAAAAATGTTTTTTTCTTGACGTACGTTATCTACACTTTTAAGTGTTGTGAGAAATCCAGATGATTTGCATTTTTTTTGACTGATCTGTTAATGACGTATCAGCCCAACTTCTAGTAGGATAAGCATAGCAAAGTTCTTTGAAACCTCCGTTAAATCAGGAGGTTCTAGGGTGGCTTCTTTGCTCTGCATTGCCCTGCCGTGTAATCTTTGGTGAACATCGGACTGAATTTTAAAGATAAGGAAGATTAAAGGGTATAAACTTATTCTTTTTTATAGTTCCCACTGCTCCGGTCCTATGGCAATGAACAGTTAAGGGGACCTAAGGTGATTGAAATTTATCAATGCATAAGAAAAATGAAAAATGTTTTTGGTGACGTGCGTTATCTCCACCTCTAAGTGTTTTGGGAGATTCCGATTTTTTCTGCATTTTACTATTGATTTGTCCAAGACCCATTAGCTCAATACTAGTGTGATAAACATCGCAAGTTCCTCGAGAATTAAGTTACATCAGGCGCTTCTAGGGTATAAGCGTAGTCGAAATGTAATTACTTTAAAGGTAAGCTTTAGGTCAGTAAGCTTCTTTGTTGCCCTGCCGCATAGCCCTTGTTGAAAATTGGAATAAATTTAAAGATATGTAAGATTACAGGGTATAAACTTATTTATTTGTATAGTCCCCGTTACTCCGGTCCTGGTGCAATGAACAACTAAAGGACTCAGGGTAATCGAAACTTTCAAAGGATAAAAAAGATTGACAATGTTTTTTCGTGACGCACGCTATCTCTACTTTTAAGTGTTTTGGCAAATCCTGATTGTTTTGCATTTTCCTACTGATCTGTTGATGGCGCATCAGCCAAATTATCATGATCAATTTATGTGATGAAATGAAAGCCCCAAGGATTTTTTGAAAAGAAAAATTGAACTTAGTCTAAGGAAATTAATCTCGTTGCTCGTTTTGAACAAATAACTAAGAAATTCAGGTAAAATTTCAAAGGGAAAGCGGCTTTCTATTTTGCTTGCGACGGTCCCCATAATTTTTACTGCAAGATAACGATATGTCTGCACATATGGCATGAGCATTTTTGTGATAGAAAAGACGAGAAACTTAAAGAAAACAACTTATTTTCCTTTGGTAAGATATCTCTTGAAAGGGCTATATCGGGTGAAATAATCATCAAAATGCACGGATGTGTTTTCTCGTCATTTTTAGGGTCCCCACATGGTGGATTATGACTTAGGTAAAATTTCTAGCGCAAATGTAATTGTCATTTTCAAAATTTTGACCAAATAATGGGCTTGTTAGGTGGAGCTTTGCTAAGGAGAGCGATATCATTTCGATGGAATCCTGACGCACAAAGAAAGCAACGGATTCAACAGGAAATAAAAATTGGCGGTAAATTATTAAATACACACGCAAAAAAATAAAAACAGTACAGACTGGCCCAAAAAACAAATGCTCAAGACGGCGTAAGTTAACATGCTACGTTGATGGAATATATGTATGAATTTAGGAGATAAGATCTTGCTAGAAGCGGGTGCTCATCAAATACACGGGGTAAAGTTATTGTGGAAATATAGCGCCATAGTTAATAAGTCCACACGTGCTCTGCAAACGAAATTTCCCGCACAATTCTGTAACAGAAGTACGATGGTTAAAGGCTGCTTTTTCTCCTATAAACTAAGTCTGTGCAAGAAGTCAACGTTTACTGGCGGTAAGCAGGAGGGATGGAAGCTGTTAACTTTTTGACGTTAGTGTTATGTATCGAAACAACAAAACCTAATTAAGGGGAACCTGTTAAAGATAAGAAACATTAAACGGACAAATTTATTTTTTGTGTAGTCCCCATTTCTCTGGTCCTGGGGCAATGAGCAATTAAGGGGACCAAAGGTGATCGAAATGCGTCCACGGGTAAGAAAGATGAAAAGACTATTTTTTTTTTGTCTAAAGAACCGAGTGAAAAATGTTTTTTCGTGACGTGCGTTATCTCTACTTTTAAGTATTGTGACAAATCCAAATTTTTTGCATTTTTTACTGATCTTTTAACTTGTTTATTTGTATAGTCCTCATTTCTCCAGTCCTGGGGCAATGAACAATTAAGAGGACCTAAGGTGATCGAAATTTGTCAATGGATAAGAAACTATTTTAAGGTAAGCTATAAGTTGCTATGTTCTTTAACTTTTATTTTTCTGTTCTACATTGTCCCTACCGAATAATCTTTGGTGAACAACGGAGCAAATTTTAACTTGGTCCCCACATTGTCCGAAGACAATATTTTAGTCGTGCAGTGTAACTGATTGCTGTGATTATCATGATCAATTTATGCGATGAAATGAAAGCACCATGCCTTTTCCACGGGAAGAATTGAACCTAGTTTGAGGGAATTTATTTAGCTGGTCGTTTCGAATTGAACGGTTGACTAAGAAATTAGGGTAAAATTGCGAAGAGAAAGCGGCTTTCTTTTTTTCTTGCGACGATCCCCATAATTTTTCACTACATGATAACAAAATGTCTGCACATGAGGCATGAGCAGTTTGGTGATAGGACAGAAACTTAATGAGAACAACTTAATGTTTCTTTGGGTCAGATATTTATTGGAAGAGGCTATATCGGGTGAAATAATAAACAAAATGCTCGGTGGGCAAAGGCTGCTTATGCTGTCTACTAAGTCAGTGCAATAAGTAAACGTTTACTGGCGGGTAGCAGAGGGATACAAGTTGTTAACGTTTTGACTTCAGTGTAATGTATCGAAAAACAAAAACCCTAATTAAGGGGACCCACGGAGTGGTGAGTGAATCTGTTCAAGATAGGAAACATTAGACGGCATAAATTTATTTTTTTTGTAGTTCCCATTGCTCCGGTCTTGGGGCAACGAGCAATTTAGGGGACCAAAGGTGATCGAAATTTGTCAAAGGATAAGAAAGATGAAAAGACTATTTTTTGTCTAAAGAACCGAGTGAAAATGTTTTTTCGTGACGTGCGTTATCTCTACTTCTAAGTGTTGTGATAAATCCAAATGTTTTGCATTTTTTTACTGATCTGTTAATGAAACATAAGCCCAACTGCCAGTATGATAAGTATAGCAAGTTCCATGAGACTTCAGCTGCATCTGGAGTATAAGCGGAGCCAAAATGTAACTATTTTAAAGGTAAGCTATAAGTCATCGTTATGTTCTTCACCTTTCACTTTTCTGTTCTGTTCTGTTGGGTGACATCGGACCAAATTTTAACATGGTCCTCATATTGCCCAAAGACAAAATTCTCAGTCGTGCAGTGTTACTGATTACTGCGATTATCATGATTAATTTATGTGTTGAAGTGAAAGTACCGAGCCTTTTCAACGGAAAAATTGAACTTAGTCTAAAGGATTTAATCTAGTCGCTCGTTTCGATCAGTCGATTTAGAAATTCAGATAAAATTGCGAAGAGAGGGCACCTTTTTTCCTTGCGAAGGTCCCCATAAAATCTGGTGCATGATGGTGACGAGTCTGTACATAAGGCGTGAGCAGTTTAACGATAGAAAAGGGCAGAAGCTTAATGAGAACAATTTATTGTTTCTTTTGGTAAGATGTCTATTGGAAGAGGCTATGTCGACTCATAAAATCGGGTGAAATGATAATTAAAATGCACGGATGTGTTTTCTCGTCATTTAGAGGTCCCCACATGGTGGGTTATATCCATGGCAAAATTTTTAATTAATTGCGAAAATATTATGACCAAATAGACTTGACGATGTTTCCAAACCATGGACTTGAGAGGTAAAAGTTCGCTGAGGGGAGCGAAGAAAGTTCCATGAAATTGTGTGGCAGAAAGACAGCAACAGATTCGACATTAAAAATTGGCGGGTAATAATTAATAACACACGCAAAAAAATAAAACAGTGCAAAGTGGCTCAAGAACACAAAATTGCTCAAGACGGCGTAAGTTAAATTGTTTCGTTAATAGGATTTACGTATGAATTTAGGGGATGAAATCTTGCTGGAAACTGGTGCTAATCAAATACAAGGGGTAACTTTTTTCGTAGAGATACAGCGCCATAGTAAGAGTCCCCATGTGCTCTGCAAACAAAATTTCCCGCGCAATCCTGTAATCTATTACTGTGCTGATTAATTTATGTGATGAAGTACAACTGCATATCGAACCTTTTAATGGAGAAACCTGGACGTTATTTATCAGAACTTACTTTAAAAATAATTTACCGTGTTGGTTTTTAGCTGAAAATCTACTTCAAATTCGGGGGATTTGTTAAAAAAAAAAAAAAAGGAATTTTTTTTCTTGTGCGGGAATGGCCATATTATTTAGTATGAGTTCATAACATGTTTGCGCGGTCTTAAGTTGCTAATATTCTCTGTGCTGCAATATGACCCTCAAGATAATTTTTTGCGATGATAGCGACCTAAGGCGCCCACACGGTCTGTACACAAAATCGTTTGTCATGCTGTTACTGGTTGTTCGTTGTTGTTATTGTCATGATGAAATAAGAGGATAAATTTGAAGCTATCGAATTCTTTTTTTTTAAATAATGAACTTAATTTAACAGAATTTGCCGTACAGAAAGTTACTTAGTTGGTCGAGTAAGAAATTTGGGTAAAATGGAGACGAAAAGACGGATTTATCTATTTGAGAAGGTCCCCGTTCTTAATCACTGATCACTCGGCGAAAAGTGTAAATACGATGATCACAATGTTTACCAAATATAAATTTAAGGGTTAAAACTTTGCTAAGGAGAGCGACAGCATTTCGATGGAATCGTGTGGGGGAAAGTGACCAAGAAATTTGACAGGGAATAAATTGGCGGGAAATTATTGAGGGGCCAAAAATTGATCTGTACAAATCGGCCCAAGGACGCAAAATTTCTCAAGACGGCGTAAGTAAAACGTTCCTTTGATGTGATTTATTTGTGAATTAAGTTAATGAAGCCTTGCTGGAAAACGGGCGCCAATTGGGGTAATCTTTTTGTGGATATAGCGCCATAGTAATTCACAGAGTCCCCTCATAATCTAAAAATAAAATTACCCGCGTTATCTTATCACCTTTTACTATGATTATGAATTTATGCGATGAAGTGCAGCTTTGTAGAACACTGAAGTTTATTTTAAAAATTTGTCTGTTGTGTTCGAGTGAAAAAAGGGCTCAAACAACTTGCCATCTTTTAGGAAAAGCAAAGGAACGGTAAATTCATTGGACAAATGTTTGCTACTTTTTTTTTTTTTTAATTGGAAAAATTTACAAAATGTACGTGAATAGGGCGTTTGTTGTCTTTTGCCCGGCCCGCGAGAAAGAAACGTCTGCTGCTATTTGCTAAGGGAAGGTCAGAATCATGCGGATCACAGTAGAGATTTTGTCACTACCGGGAAAGATTCATGAAACTGTTGCAACATTTCCATATATGATTTTAAAGTTGGCGTAAGCCCGTTTTTGGGGATTTTTGGAGGAAAAGGGCGGCCTTTTCAGATTTAGGAAATCAAAAGAATGCGTCCTTCGGAATACTCCACAGCTTAAAAAATAGTGTAAATTTATTGATCTTAAAAATTTTGTGGTTATGTATTTTTTATCAGTTTGTTTATTTATTTGGTAGCAGTCCTTTACAACAAAGAATGACCGATGGAGGTACATCGGTTTTGTCAGACTCTCAGATCCCCAACTAAAGGCAATTCAATGTACTTTACAGCTACCCCGCATATAGGTGACATGGAACTGCAACAAAACTCCTTCTTCCTCTTAATCCAAGATCATTAGACTACAATCCCTTTCAGACTCTATTTTATGCTAAACTTCCTCGTACATCTTATTGTGTCCAGGGAAAAACTGTTCGACTAAAACCGTAGCCAAAGGTAATATGTGTGACACAGATAGAGCAAACAAAAGAGAACAATACCAAAACAAAAATATTATTAGAATGGTTTAGACGAAGAGGGTCAGCTTTAGAAAATTGGAACGCTTTGGAAATTACTAATAGACCATGGAAAGGCAATTACATTACTTTTCTTGCTAGCTTAAAAAATAGGCAGCCTAACCTTGCATTTGGCCACTGATATAGTATGACTTTTATAACATTGAAGATAACTAGGGGTTGTATCATGATGCTCGAATGTAGTGTTGCAGAAAATTTCCATTCACATGTAAAACAGTAAACTGCCGTAACCCACGTATCTATGAGTACCCTGTTTGTGGAGAGAAAGATGATTCGCGAATATAGTGATTGACTGACATTCAGGCAATAACTAAATGGTAAAAAATAATCATAATAAAGATAATAATATCGGTAAATTTATAGGGGCTAGCTCGAGAACCTAACTGTTCTATCTCTAACCCTTTAACTCCCAGAAGTGATCAACATGAAATTTCTCCCGATAATGTCCTTATATTATCTTGCAAACAGCTCATGAGAATATTCAAACTTATCAGGTAGAAGTTGTTGTCCTGATCTAACACCAAATTCTCACAACTAATTTGCAAGGATATGTGTAGCAGCTAGAAGGGAGAATTACCAATCAGATCTTGGGAGTTAAGGAATTAAGGCTAAAAGTGATTAACTCATTTACAGCTACTTACTCATTTCGATAATATATATGGATTTGCCTCCCACAGGAGGAAGTAGCCACAAAAAGGGAAGCAAAATGATCAACGGATTTGGTATAATTTTGTTTTAAGGGTGAGGTGTGTTCCAACAGAGAAGTTTTCAAAGGGTGATCTCCCTCTTCAATATAAAGGGGAACTTGTCTCAGAGGATGAAGGTTATCAAAGAGAAGATTTGCATGTGGAAGAAATAAGAAGCTTTCTCTTCTTTTTTAAGGATGGATTCCTGTGTTTATGGTAAGTTATTTTAATTATAATATAGTAAAACGTCACTAACCGTAAGCGCTAAGTTAAACAAAAAAGATTTTAAGGTAGTGGGGGAGGCTGTCCTAAGACTACTGTACACAAATCGACCTGAATGAATTCAAATAGGCTTCATGAGATTGTTAATCACTGATATTGAAATACATACTATTTTGTGTGTAATGTGCTTCATGATTTGTCATCATTTGCATATTACTCCAAATGAAATAAAATTACCATCAGAATATATGGTACTTTTTTTGCACTTTTTTGGCTTTATCATGAGTTGCATTTAAGTTTCATTGTAAATAAAGTAGTTGTGTAATTTTAGATGGGCTTGGTCTGCGCCACACAACCAAAGGAAGAACTGAAACTAAGTCATCAAACCTTACACTACACTTTTACAAGGAACAAATTGAGACTGCTCTTTTCCAATTATAACTTTGACTTTTGTGGATTTTCTAGCCTTGATGCAACATTCTCTGCTGGACTTGGAAGACTAAAAAACGATAATCCATTAAATAAAGCAAATGAGAAAGATTAACGGTGAAGACAAAGTGTGCCTTGCCCTTTGTGGACTTCGGAACGGTGAAGGTCTACACTGTGACCATGAAGTTAGAGATCTTCCCTGGCGAAAGCTAAAAGGTATTGCAACCTAACCATTAATAACTTGTTTTGGGAGACTTGTGTCATACTTAACAGAACTGCAGCAACTCTTTTCTTTGCTTGTGGTTCAGTGTAACGGACCCCATGAGCTATCAGGGTGTTTGCCCCATCTCTTCTAAAGATAATTTCGTTTTTTTTTTTCTTGTTTTGTTTCGTTTTGTTTTGTTTTTTTAGGGGAACATTCATAGCCCTTAGGATAAAAAATTATAACATTTAATTCTCCATTCCAGACTTAGATTTACTCAAATGCAAACCGTTTCAGTCCTGTTATGATTACGTATATTAATCTCTCTTAACATGAATATTGAAAATACCATACAATCTGTCTAGATATCATGACAACTCATACCATCCTTGGTCAAAACAATCTAAAAGTTATTTTTTTAATAATACTTCAAATGATGACGACAATGATTATGATGATGGCTCCAATTATTCATTCCTGGTTTCACACAAATTAGCAAAACTCTACACATTTCTTTTTCTTAACCACATAGGTAATGAGAGCAAGGCAGATGGACTAAAGAATGGGACAGTAAGGTGCAACACAAAAAAGAAGAAAATATGAACAAGGGCAACAGCAGTCCTGACAATGATGAAAGTTTCCACATAGATGTAACAACAAATTCTGAAGAGATTTACTCCCTGAATCAGATCAATGACTGTCTATTTACAGACTCCTTGGAAACTGGTATGTACATACAAACACCCTCTATTATATAAACTGCAGATGTCCCTTACACTCTGAGCCCATCAATTCTTAGGGCTCTTTGGAAAATGAGAGATATTTTTTGATGTTACAGAAATAGTTTTCCAATATTAAATCCCCACTGAGTTTTTTGCAAGTGGCTTTTGCCATTTCAAATGTCTTCATAAATATCATTATACATTCTCTTCCAACGTCAAAGGTAAGTTGCAACCAAACAAAAGCCTTAAAAATCATAAAAACAATGAACTATTACTACCACGGCTAAAAGTAAAACAGTGGTGTAAGAAAAGTGCAAGAAAAGGGGAGGAGGAAAAACAAAAGGTGTAAGACTGCTTTTTGTGCATAACCAAACTGCGGAAGCTTATGATTTGCATCTGAAAGAACAGTATCTATAAACGGTGTTTTGGACAATTTCGCTCTTCAGACCCTCAAAGTGACTAAAAGAAACGGTTTGAATAGCTTCGAAAGACATTCTCAGACAAAACTCCCAGGAACTAATGCGTCAAAAGATGGTGGTTTTGACATAGAA
Organism: Pocillopora verrucosa; assembly: GCF_036669915.1. Classification (NCBI taxonomy): domain Eukaryota; kingdom Metazoa; phylum Cnidaria; class Anthozoa; order Scleractinia; family Pocilloporidae; genus Pocillopora; species Pocillopora verrucosa. Next base: position 7,885,212 of record NC_089316.1, on the reverse strand, counting down.
GAGTTGAAGTTATTAAATGAAGTTTGGCTCTACTAAGAAATAATGATTATCACAAAACAAGAAAAAAACTGTTACATTCCTTTTTTGTGTCTGCTGCATTTATAATGCATGCAGACACTTAGATAAGCTGTAAAACGCGCGACCAGCTACTTCATATACGACAAGATCTCGGATTTACTCTTGACGTTTCACTGCGGATTCCATTTGGTGATACGATACATGAAGTATGCACGGAGGGGTAATACTTTCGGCCTGTAATACTTTCGGCCTGTAATACTTTCGGGTGCAAACTTCGTTCCTCAGGGGAATAATCTATCCAATCGGATACGAGGAAAGGACAAAGGAAAGAGGTCGTGGCAAACTACCGATTTCCGGGAAGACTCGGAACCAATCAAATCTGAGAAAAGGACAAAGTCAAATCCGTCAAACTATATGCTTTCGAAAAACGTTTGGGTTGCGTCGTATCGTCCTGATTTCGTTCGTCAAGCCAGGGTGTACTATTGCTTGCAAGGTGAGTGATCTTTTCGCTTTTCATATTTGTAATGGATTTCTTAAAAGGTGTTTTCTCATTTTGCCACAGCATTCGCACTGGGTGTCATTCCGGCCGAGTGAAAGGTTTTGAAAGATGCTTTGAATTTGTAAATCGACTGAAGCTTTCTCGGCGCCAACACGATCACCGCCCCGCCATTTTGCAAGTGCTCAGGACGCAAAATAAGCTTTATGAGCCCCATTTGGGGAATGGAAAGTTCCTTCGGGGAACAATTGAGCTCCATTTGGGGAATGAAAAGCCCGTTAAGGGAATTATTAAGTCTCACTTGGGGATTACAAAGCCCAATGGGGGATATAATATGCCCTGTTTACGAAATGGATTTTGCCGAAGATACATGTATTTCACTACACACATGAAAACATCTATCACTAGACAAACATGTGCGAAAGCTGTGGCGATTTTATACAGAGGAGAGAAACCTAGAACTAGTATTCTTCATGATAATTATTATCTAAGCATCGCTATGAACAGATCTTTGCATACAGTTGTAAGGTATCAATGCTTTCAAAAATTGGAATCCTTCATCAAGATTAATCAAGCGCTCAATTGCTCCTTCACATTTCAACTGTCCAGCATTTGAAGATTTGCTATTTCCTTTGCACTTCCTAAGTGCAACTTGTGATTTTCCTAAGAGAATTTTCATTTGAAGCTTTTTTGTTTTGAAGAATATATTTTCAACACACATAGCAGCTCTCCTATCTGATCGTCTTAGTTCAGATTTACAAATGTCGCTATAATGAACATTAGCTAGTCTATCTTTATTTTCTGGTCGACTTTGACCAAGGAATATACCAGGATATGCAAACTCTTCAGAATATTGATCTCTGAATATACTTAAGGGTTTGTTTCCCTCTCCTGGTGCAACATTTAAAATACGTTGAGGCAGACTGTCTTCAAAATAATGTGTGTTGGTCAACATGGTGTCAGTAACACCAGCAGGTGTTTCTGCTTCATCTTCAGTCCACTGATCATCATTATCATTACTGTCATTTCCATCTTGCTTATTGGAACCACTGCTCTTTTCTATTTCTGGTTCACTTTGATTTTCAGTATTAGTATCATCTAATAAACAGTTTGCAGTATACTGCACTCCCCAACCTTCATTTAGTGTTATTCCTTCCTGTCTGTAGAGGCTGCTGTTGTGGATTGATTTATAATGAATAAGTAAACAAATAAAAAATTATAATTCACCTAGGTTAGTTTTTTTTTTTGGCATTTTGTTGTTATAGTTAAAATTTGTAGTAGTAGTCGTAGTCGTCGTCGTTTTTGATGCAGTGCTCCCTATGTTATTAGAAATTTTGAAATACATTATATTGCTATGAAACAAACTCAAAAGGTTCTTTTTCACTTGCAGTCAATGGAAGAACAAAAAGAAGAGATTGTTGGTTTCTTAGACAATGTGTCTCCAACTAAAAAAAGTAGCAAGACATCTTACTTTGACATGTCCATACAAACCACCGATGGCTTAGTAAGAGGAGTCTGCGTCTCCGGAAGTAAACAGGAACACTTTGATCAAATGAGCAAAAAGAAATCTCCAATAAAACTTCGAAATTTTAGAATTGAAAGAGCAGGAGATGCAACCACAGTACTGATGAATAACAATGTACTGTTAGAGCCTACAAAAGAAATACCTTTTTCAAGAATTGAGTTGCCAAGTGCCAACAATATCCAATCAATTTCAGCTGCAAACACAAATCAAAGTATCACCATCAAAGCCAAACTTATTCAGATGTCATCAACAAAAAAAGTGAAGACAGAGTATGGTGAAAAAAAAAAGTTGTTTGCCTATCTTGTGGACCCACATGGAGCCATTAAGGTGACACTTTGGGAACAATTCTGTGGATCTCATTAATCCTGCTGAGCTACCTCAGAACTTTACCAATACAACAGCAGCAGCAGAAATACTTGGAGTGCGAAGTGTCACGGCATATCAAGCCTGCTGCAACTGTAACAAAAAGCTGGTAATAGAGACGTCTCCCATACTAACCTGTTCAACTTGTGGGCTCAAGCAGAATATGAAGTCCACCATTCAACAATGTTATGGACAACTACTGGTACAAATTAAAGAATCGAAGATCACAGTGACCCTGTTCAACGACATCCTGCATGATATGCTAGCGTCACAAGGAAAGAGAACTCTTCCGATCACTGAGGAAACCATAACTACCTTTCTTCTAGAGTTACCAACTATAACCAGCATAACATTCAACAACAAACAAAAATAGTGGAGTCAGTGCAAATCTGAATAAAATGAACAATTTCCTGTCACACATCAGTGGAAATTACTACTGAATACCAAACGTTAATAATACCTGTTTTGTTACAGTTTGCAACAAACATTTTGTAGACACTGGTTTTAAGTGAAATGATTGTTTCTCTGACTGATAAACATTATTTACAAGTACACGTGCTGCTTTTTTTGGGATAATAATTCTGTTGCGTTACATTTCTGATACATTTCATTTCAATTAAAAGACAAACACTTCAAAATACTTTTAAAAGTATATCCACCTATTAGTTACTTGAACACGACAATGTAAATATACTAACTTTGTTTTACCTATGTTTTGTTCCAAATTGATTGCATATTACCATTAAATGAAAAACATAATGATTTCTTAGGAATTATTACAACCAGAGACTTTTTCTTGCTTTGCAAAACTGCTACTGCGTTTGCATTACAGTTGTCTTGTGTTACAAAGACTTCTGATACTATTCAATTTTGTTAAAAACTATTGGCTGTTGTATTTCAATTCTTTGATTTAAATATTCTGCTACAAAATAAAAGAAACGTTCACTTTAATGTTAGATTCTTTGCAGTACCATAACACAATAAAAGTTATTTAAACAGTGATGAAGATGTAATCACAATCATTATATTGATGATTGATATTGATGATCCCTTACCTCCAACTGGAGCATTGGACATTCACCACTTCAGTTCCCCATCTTTGTGATGCCTTGAGCATTCCATAGCACTGCCTTTCGGGAGATGTTTCTAGCCAGTTTAACAGTATTAAAAAAAATAGGCGCCTACAGCAGATTCCATTCCACTGCAGCAGACACAAGTACCCATTGGGTACCTATTTTCTTAACCATGTAGTTAATGAAGGTAGATGCCAGTAAAAGATGGCAAAGTTGAGAGTAAGGTGCAACGCAACAAAGAACAAAATATGAACGAGAGCAACAACATGGCTGATGTTGATGAACAATTCCAGATAACTATCATAACAACTAAGGATGTTTCCTCCATGAATCAGAATAACTAAATATCTGCAGACTCCTTACAGCAATTTCACGAGTGGAAACTTGGGTTGTGTGATAAGGAATGCTGGGTAAACGATGAAGCGAATTACAAAGCAATCGAATAATTAGAATCTCTGCCTTTTAATTTGGCTTAATTTAAAGGTAGTCACTAAATTTATATTGATAGCCACATATAAAGCAATTACCTGACATATTTTGAAGGAAAAGGAACTTGTTATGCTGAAATAAGCGACCACTTGCCACACAGGTCTATCAGAGAGTATCATTTTACGAAATGGCATTGTAAGGGAGATACAAACTGGAAAGAAACATCTAACTAGTACAATAACACAATTAGTGATCAATCCTAAACTACTCAGATTTATTTTATTGACTGGTTGGATTGTTTTAATTTGGAGTGATTTTTGTCTGGCCCGTATCTCGAACAATATGATCATCTCTTAATCTGGCCATTCAGTTCCACAGTAGTTGTCCTTGCTCAACCAACGTTGCCATTTTGTATAACTGCTTCAGTCAAATTTCCATAGACAGGTCATGTTCTACTCTCACTTACTTACACTTTTGTATACTGAACTGATCATGCTCCCTTATTGCAAAGAATTTCTGTAAGGGGGGGGGGGGGGGGGTTTCCAAATCCTTTTTCGGGTTGAGTTGTTCAAAGCTAGGTTTAGATAATCCAGGCTTAGTGTGAAATCTGGTTCCAGATCTGAAAGCTTTAAATGAAAATTCAATACAATTCTTTTTGTCTCCAATTTAAAAATTGGATGCTATGAAAAGAAAAGAGAAGATTATCCAAAAAAGGCTTTTGAAAGAAGGAATAAAGAAGCTTGGATAAAAATTTGACCTTGGGTTAATGCTTATTGGCCTTTGAACAACTGGGCCTAGGAATCTCTCATCAACTTCTTTTTTTTCCCACTGGGGCATATATATTTATAATGCTTTCCTAACTTAGAAGTTTCAAGTTATAGTAATTAAGCTTTTTTATTTGTTCCAGTCTTGCCATAAACAAGACTTTCAGCATAACTCACTATTTTTCCTCTTGAATTCAAAGGGGAAAGAAATCTACATCTCCAGTTCCTTCTTCTTACAACGGTGGAATAATGCATCGCAGAGCAATGCACCTGAAAAAGTCCTTCATTCTGTGTCAGGTAATAATGATTATTGTGATAATAATACTTTTAAACATGCTTATAACATAGCATGCTTGCCCTATCTTAGTCCAAACCCTAATTAAGTCGTATTTTCATCTCCTACTTCAACAAAGTCTCCAGTTATCAAGGAAAATGTCATGAAAATTCTGGAATTGAGCTTCTTTAAGACACTCAAACTGACTGACCAAAAACATTGCCTGACAACAAAAATGAAACCAGGAAGGGTAGATCTAACTGGTGGCTAAATCTGTGGAATGATAATATTATGATTGCAAAAATGTACTATAATATTAAAGAGTCTCATGCTGTTGCATCGATACTTTTTTGGTTTTTCCTTTTTTTTGGTTCTTTATTTTTTTTTCCTATTTTAGCTTTCTAATTTCTAAATTAAATCCGGAAAGTCATTCTTTTTAGCCTTGCCCCCTTCTCCTTGGTATTTTCATCAACCCTGACTGGGTAACACATTGCACATCCTGATGTCATGATATCACAATTACAGCAAAGACAGTGAGAACATTTTATGAAGTTTTCAAAAAGTTCAGCATAATGACGTGTTTTTCTGATGCTAACAATGCCTTTTTGGGCCATTAAAAAGAAAATATTTCTGTTTCATTTTTTATATTTTAATACCTTGGGGGGAATTTCTATAATTTGAGTTTGTAAAATATTGTTTGAGTAAACGTAATTTATGTTTTAATTATCATATTTTTAAAACAGATCAGACATAGTTGAGATTCGTAGTAAGTGGGGCAGGACTGTAACAGTAATTTTGACACCTGAGGTGAAAAACAGCATCGACCTCCTCAACAAGACAAGGAAAGCCGTGGGTATTCCAGATGAAAATCCATTTAATAGTTGCTAGGTCAAATAGACAGTCAAATTTGCTATGGAAGGCGGCCTACCTCTGTCAAACCTTACAGAGATAGCCAGTACCAAACTCAGAAAGTATATGGCGACCATTTCCCAAGTAGTCTCTCTCAAAGGAACAGAGGTATACCGACTAAGCAAGACACCTTGGTCATGAAATCCAAGTGCATGGAGACTTCTACTGTCTTCACGAATCTGCAGTTGAAATTTCCAAAGTGAGCAAGCTTCTTCTTACAGTCGGTCAAGGTGAAACAAGAAAGTTCACAAGGAAAACACTGGCGGAAAATGACTGAAATGGTGAGTACAAGATTCAATGGTTTCATAACTAATTTCTCTTGTTCTTCTGTCTATATTGTTCTTGAGAGCCATAAACTACACATTTTTTTGTTCTTTACAAACACGATTAAGGTGCTAACTATGTTAAAAAAGAGAGAAGAAAGATCGGTCACTTACCAAGTTGAACTACACTAGGAAGTGATCCTAGACCGTTTCATGCTTAGCTGCCAACCTCGTCCCAAGGTACATCGGTCACTTTTTCAAAGTGGCGGCCACGCGTTCGTAGATTCCCGTGCATAAGGGGATATGCATGCTCAAACAATTACTTATGGGGACTACCAGCCATACTTATGGGGACATTTCTAAAACAACTAGTTATGGGAATTACTTGCCATTCTTAAAGAGCTTATGACACGAATTTTTTTGCGTAAATATTTAGCTTATCATATGTACAAACCAATTCCGATTGAAGAATAGTCCTAGACTTAAAACTCGGTTTTTTCGGGCCCTAAAGTGCTTTTGTCTTAAAAGTGTCCCGTGGACTGGTAACGAATTAGCGGCTGATGACGTAGAAAACTGTGAAAACTCTCAGTCTACACCAAAATACCTTTCACATCTCTTGCAATTTTGTATAAGTCAGCGCTGAAATAATTTTGAAATAACGACCGATAGCGATGTCTACCTACCTTAAGTAAGCTCTACCGAGAGTTGTAATACATCGTACTCAAGTTATAAAGAAGAAATGAAAGTTGCGAGTACGGTTCAGCCCTAAGAAGGAGAAACGCGCTGCATCAAACGAAGATTTATACGAAGACTGACAAAGGCGGTTTCCCGCTTGCATTGTTTAGGTCAAGATTAGAACAAAAATTCCCGTTACTGAATGTCTAGTTTGCTGCGCTTGTGTTTTGTGGATAGCTCTGTTCGTTTCTGTTGCAATAGCATTGTTAGTGAATGTTTCCATCCGACAGATGCCAGTAGGTAATTTATGACCGGCCCGGTAACAAGAGAGCCTACGCCACCTCCACATGATGCAATCCCATTGGCAAGCGCCTTCTATTAAAGTATTCACCCAGGACAACGATAGACGACACATAGGAGAAACTAGAACCCACTAACCATACAAGTCCGTAGGTCACATACATTTATGAGCTTCTTGTATGAAGGAGGTTAGGAACAACCCTGGGACGGATAGTAACGCACCAGCAAAGGACACAACACGGCATCCAAGACGATCACACAATGCACTTGATATAAGACCAAAAAAAAATTAGAACCCATGGCCATGGCGCCAATCCACGCTGTGAAAAGAAATCAATAATATGATCTCCATGTATAAAGAAACATGTCATTCTTTTTGTCACGGGCGTGAAGCAGAGGCAAATTTTTTAAATGCGGCAACGACTGTTTTACATCCGTTTCATGACCAATATTATTAGGTTCCTCTCGGTCAATGCTCTAGTGTTTCGTTGCTGTAGAGAAATTCCCTTGGTAAACCAAAAGCTAACTTTTGAAGAAATAATCAGTTGTATCACGAGGCACGATGATTTTCCACCGAAGAGTAATCGAGCAGTTCTACTGCAAGTTGCTCCTTCTCCCATAGATTGCAAAGGCAGAAGCCATGGTCACGGTCGTCGAGCCGGTCAAACCAAAAGGAAAACGAGTGAGTTTATAGTCATCTGATTCAAGTTAATCTCATATAGGCATTTTAATAGAAAAAAACCTTATTTAGTTTAAGTGCAGCATTGCCATATGACCCATTCCGCACAAAGGAAATAACGGACATCAGTATTATTAATGAATATTTCGTACGCATCGACTTTCATACGGCACTTAAATTCGTTACTATCTAATTCAATAAAATTTGTGTTTCCTTATTTATATCGTTGCGGTGCTGTTATCCCAATGAAATTGCTAATATTGCTACTTTTGGTTTCTTGAGGGTAGGGGGGAATTGATAGCTCGTGAGATGGATTTTCGGAAACCTAGGTTAGGAGAATACACGGCCCCTTTAAGCTTGTTTTTATGCCATTATCCGTCAGAGGTTGCACACTGTTCACGCAACAGGATATCGGTCAGCTCAGGAAAGGGCTTGAACTTCATTACAATTGATGTAAATCTTTTATCAAAATACGATGGAAGCTACAATTGGTATGATATTCATACGATAAGAAAAGCGCAAATGTAGTCATGTGGAAAGACAAAAAGTGTGAGTACATCTCAAGCGCGTGAAATAAACATCAAGAAGGAGCTCACCATTTTTCATTTGCGAAATGTCAGCCGGAAAGAATGTTGAACAATCGTGTATAGTGTGGAAACAGGGCCCTTAATCAGCATTCGTTTTAGCTGAATTCATCGGTTATGTTACCCTTATTTGTGGTATGTGTTCGCAACAGGCGTCTTCGAAGCCGGTACGGAGAATAAGGCCGACGACATTAAAGAGTAGAATCTCCTCGATGTCGACGATCGAAAGCGTCCATTTTGGCCATACAGCTACGTCATTTGGAAAGTCGTGTATATAATTGCCCGGTTTATGTGTATTATTCTTGTAGCGAACATCATTGGGCGCTCCAGCCACGCACTATGTTCGTCCTCTCTATGATATTTCTCCTTTCTCCACCATAATTGCTTACGCGTCTTCACAGTTTTCTACGTCACAGCTATATAACATGATTTTGGCCGCTCGCTTAGTGGCGACACTTTTTGGCCGCCAAATCGTACTTCCAATGGACCAAAAAATTGGTCAAGGAGAACCCGCTAAGCGCTATGGTTAATGATCTCTAATTTTAAATACAGCTATCAACCAGAAGATGCAAAATAAAAAATTTCAAAATTTCGTGTCATAGGCACTTTAAAGGGAAAAGCTCTACATAGCTACTAATGTGGACTACTTGCCGTACTTATGGTGACATGCTAACACACAACTACTTATGGGGACTACTTTCCATTCTTGTGGCGACATGCTAATACACAGTTACTTACGGGGACTACTTGCAAAGAAATTAACCCCCCCCCTTCCCCCCCCCCCCCCCCCCCCCGAAAAACGCAGCAGTCACATGGACATGGAAAATGTGGACCGGGGAATGTCAAAGTCAAAGAGTAAGTAGAGAAAATGTTGTAATTATAAGAGGAGTAAGTTTTAGCTGAAAGCTTACTTGTTGTGCTTATTTTGATTTTCTTTACAGAGTAAGATGCCCATGTTTTATGTACAGAAGAAGAGAAGGAGGCAGTTTTTTAAGCACCCTAGTTCATTTGTCAGAGAAAGACGCTTTACGGGAAAATTGGACTGTAAGAACTGTATTTTAAAAGCAAATGGTGCATTAGATGGTAGGGACTGGCATGCTGTTAAATATTTTGTTAAGAATCATATTGACATTGGAGAAAGAGGGTTCTTGCCGCTAAAGTCCCCACCCTTAATGACAACCCTTAATACCTTGCTAAAATTCAACCTCAATAGCTGCAAGGACAACAAAAAACAGTAATTCATGATAATTAAGGGGTATTTTGCTGTTTCCAAACATCTCCAATATTTTAAAAAAAAACTTACCGTCATAGTTTGCGTGGATACCCTGTGATTCAACGACAAATAGAATATGTTATATTCTACCATAAATTTTTGGATATAGGCCAATCCCAAAATACCCCACCCAAAGTGTAAGCCACCAATCCTCCATTAAATTGGCTTTGTCAAGTGTAAAATGATATAAACTGTAGTATTGACATCAAAACTTTTAAAAGTCTTAGAATCAATATGTTATCCACTTGTAATTCCAACTCAAAATTTTGCTACCTTAAAAATAGGATTTTAGGGTTGTGTCCAGAATTTTTACATTATTTCGACTTTCTCAAATTCAGTCATTGATAACTATGGAGGTAGATTTCAGTATTACACAAACTAAGAGTGCTTTATTTAGCTCTTGATTGGAGTATTAAGATATAACCAATTGAAAGGGTTTGGCATCACATATTTAACTTTGTCAAACAATGACGTTATTAAGAAAACTAAACTTTTAGAATTGTATTTTAAAAGCAAATGGTGCATTTAGTGCAACACTTGCTTTTAAAATACAAACAACTTAAGGACCGGCATGCTGTTTAATACTTTGTGAAAAATCAGATTGACAAGAAAAAGCAGGTTCTTGCCCCTAAGTATAACTAATAGAATCGTTCTGTTTTTGTTATCTCAAAGTATAACTAATCCTGTGCAGGGTAACCTACTGTTTTGCCAAACTCTTCCAATCTCAGGGCTGTCACAAAGATCTCAAGTTTCTGGGTAACTACAGAAAGAAGGCAGGAAATTAAGCAGCTAGGGATTTCCTTTTTGGTTCTATTTTTATTCTATACTCTATGAAAGTGGCCAGTGGTCAACTTCATATTCGCTAAGGAAACTCCCTGGTCCCCCGCCCGTAATGACTACCCTGTTACCTTGCTAAAATTTCACCCCAAGAGCTGCAAGGACAACAAAATACAACTGAGATAATTAGTATATTCGTTATGATGTTGGACATAATTGCTAACATTATGATAGTTAAGGAGTGTTTTGCTTTGCATTTCCCAATATTTAAAAATATTACTAATAGTCAAAGTTTGTGTGGGTCTCCTGATTCAAGGGCAAATAGTATGTTCCAGTTGCCTCAAATTTTCTTCAAAAGTAATAGAGCTTCCCTTTATTTTATCAATCATTTTAAAAAGTTTCTGTAGATTCTCATCACGTAATCACTGTTACCGAAGGTGAGCCCTACCAAGACTTCTTATAAATACTCCTGCGCTTACAGTTTTAGTGAATTGTATAATCCGCCAGGATCTAAGGCTCCTGCAAATGTTTGGGTTATACTGTTATAAAAAACACACCCTGAACATTTGGATATAAGCCTATATTAAAGTACCCAACCTCAATATAAGCTACCAAATTCTCAAATCTATACATCCTGATAGTAAGCTCTGTAGACCTTACATACCCGCCAATATTCTTAATATGACTAAACATGAATTTTTTATCCATATCATTACTGTTTCGTTAAAGGGTGTAGTTTCAGCCAGTATTGCATTGTAGCTTGTAACCACTGATCCGGCCTTGTTAAGTTATAAATATATACAATGCAGTATTGTTATACGATTTTGCAAAATATTAGAAGCAATTTGCCATCCATTTGTAGGCCTAACTAGTTTTTAATTGGTCAATATCTTCTTTACAACAAAAAGCTCCTATGAAATTATGAGCTCAGGGTTATATCCAGAATTTTTACCGTTTTTAAGTCTCTTACACTTGATCATTGATAATTCCAGAGGTGGATTTTAATATACACTAACTAAGAGTGCTTCATTTCTGGAGTGTAAGCAAAACCAATGAGAGAGTTTTGCATAATGATTTTAACAAAAAAATTTATAACTACAGTGGTTGAATTGAACTGTTATTGATCAAGCATTGTGAAACCAACATCAGAGGGTTGTGCAACCAAACTACGTCTTAAGTTAAATTTTAGTAGCCATTAGCATACAATCTTATGACCAATCTCACTAAAAAGATGTCTGCAACATGGGATGCAGAATATCTGCTCTACTCACTCGTGAGTGGCTTTGGCTGATAACTCTCCTGTGACAGTTAAAAAGAAATCGCTGCTTAAAATTATATTAAAGTGTTACAGTTCCATTAACTTCAAACTTCTCTTGCCTTCTTTTTTTGTGAAAAGCCACCTGAAGTTCCAAGATTATGAGGAGGGCTTACCAGTCTGGCTTATATATATGCTACGTGTAGGATGGAAGCCAATGTTAATTAAGTTCCAAGTACTAGATCCTTTTTTTTCTTCTATAAGAACCTTTTTTAATAGGAACGTTTAGGCTGAGATTAGCCCAAATTTTTAAAACATTCTCAGAACATACCCAGGCTGAGAGTCAGTTGAGAACTTTTTCATTTTGCTCATCTTTTTTATCTTTTTTTTAATGAAGAATAAGAGAAGAATAAATAAGGGCAAAAGAAATGTTAAACTGTGGTCAAACAGGACAATAAACTCAAATACTTAAGAATGCGGTTTTTACTGTTGTACGATAAACTGAAGAACAACTCATATTGTGGTCGAATTTAGTCCGTAATAATAAAACTTTCAGAACATCTTAAGAAAGTTTTCAGACTCAAATTGCATAAAAAAGAACGTTCAACCTCAGCCCCCAAATTAGACGTTAAAAAAAGGGTGTGTTACCAAAATGGTACCTATTGTAGTGCTCAACTTGTATTTGTCAAGTATTGCCTTTCCTCCAGTTGGCCAATATCATGGGTTTTTCATACACCAAACTGAAAAGCCATCTCTTAATCAAAGAAGCCGAATTCAGAAAGCTTTTACAACAAATATTTTTGTGCCCTTTTCCTAAAATCATTACTGTCGAGTTGGTGTTATTGAAAGCGTGACAGTTGGACTTTTGTTGTAAACATTACAGGATTCGAGTTATATCAACTGTCTCTTGCCTTCTTCACAGAAAGATACCCGCAGGTTTGAGTTTCGAATTTGAAAGATAAAGATTAGGTCTTTCCTGCAAAGAGTATTTTATCCCAAATTGAAGGGTCACTTTTGAGATTTTTTCAGTTGGGCTTCCTTAAGTCGCAGTCATCCTTCATTGTAGGCATGCTATGCATGCAAAAGTTATTTCTTTGGATGGATAAGCTCAGGTGGGACACTAAGTAACTGACGTTTTCATTTTTGTAAAAAGGGAAAAAGTATTAACTTCAAAAGATTCCGACAAAAATTTCTTTCAATAAAGAGCAAAAAAGACCCATTCAATTTATCTGAAATGAATTTAGACACAGGTGTTTTTCTGGTCTATTGTCACTGGTGTCTGAATAGTTTTAAGCAACACTAAACTCTATTGGTGTCACACTTGCGGCAGTCTCCGTCGCAGCCGTTGTTTAGTCTCGCCACGCAGTGCAGTCTCTCTCCCATTGCAAGACCAAACAACGACTGCAAAGGCGATTACGCTAACGGGCCTTCATTATTAGTATTTAATCACGAGGGTTTTCTTCCGCTGCAGGAAAGTACCAGGCCTTCAGCAAAACTTCTTCGCCTTCTCCAGCAAAAGGAGAGGCGGTCCTCATAAGAGGGGTGTGGAAACAGAGACCCCACAAGTTAGGTAAGTATGTCCTCACAAGTCTTATATTAAAAGTAGTACCCACAAGTAGGCAAAGTTGAGTAATGGACAGGTCCCCATAAGGAAGTCCCCACAAAAAAAATTGGAATTTCCTCAATTCTAATCAAGTGTATAAAGAGTAAGGCAAACAAGCTATCAAACATCGTAGTTTTTATTTTGATACTGCCAGCAGAAGGAGGGGTCCCCGCAAGCGGTGTGTGTAAACACAGTCCTCACAAGTTGCCAAAGGTGCGTATGTGTGTGTGTGTGTGTGTGTGTATATATATATATATATATATATATCTTCTTTTTTTTTTTTTTGCTGGTTCGCAACAGTTGATGCACATTTCGTTATTTCAAAGCTAAATATATTATAGTATGTACTATAACCATATTTCAATTTGTATATTTTAGAGCGAGAGCGTGCAATGGTGTTTCCGGACTACTACTTCTTTGCTGAAAGACGACTGGTAAACCATATAATCGAAACAAGAAAAGTCAAGAACTTTGATGATTGCGAGCTTTTGTGCTACCTGAACGACAATTGCGTCAGTCTTAACTTCAAAAAAGATCCTGACAATAATAAAACAGTCAACATCTGTGAACTAAATAACGCCACGCATCTGAAATATGACAGTAACTTGAAAACTGAGGCCAATTTTTATTATCGTGGCTCGAAGGTGAGTTATTAATCGATTTTTCGAAATTTTGGCCTTGGAATAACATAAAAGCAATGATGAATGTTTATGCAAATTTTTGTGTATTCGATCATTTGGTATTTTGTTTTAACAACAACAAAGCAACAAAAATATTTTATTCATACTATTCAGGTACAACGAGAAGTAAAAAAAATAAATAAAAAAAAAAAGAGGAAAAAACTACAAGTAAAGAGAGGAACGAAAGAAGGAAACAATAATTAAGGCCAAACTAATTCACGAAGCAAGAAGTGTTTCTTCTTTCATTTAATCTCTCCATCTTTCATTCGTTACTTTTTTTTTCTCCTTCAGAACGCTTGTGACAAGAGTTTCCAGTGCCAAAATAACGCGACTTGCCAGTCTGGATTTACACTCAAGGGATATCGGTGCTTGTGTCCTCCTGGATTTAAGGGAGAATTTTGTGAAACGGGTACGAGTCTGAGTCAACACTTGAAATGACGTATATGTGAGATTTTTTCCTGATTCTCAATGCTGGTATGACAACTGTCCCTTAGCTGGTGAAATTGGCGTGAATTTGTGTCATTGTATATTGAGCTGAATTTTTCCAAAGTAACATATCTTAGTATAGCTTAATGAACGTGTGTATTGTTTTCTTCGCTCGCTCTCGTTAGCAAAATGGTGAAAACAGTTATGGTTTGCACTCTTTAACACCGTAATTGCTTATGAGCGGCAATTTTTGCATAATTTTGATGGCCCATTTTTTGTTTTTTAAATTTGATTTAATAGACGTTGACGAATGTAAAGGAAACCACGCTTGTCACGAAAGTGCAAACTGCACCAACACCATTGGATCACACGTATGCGATTGTCAGCCTGGATATACTGGAAACGGACAAAATTGCACAGGTGGATTTTAAAAGATTTTTGTTTGAATAATAGAGAGGCCTTGACTGTGCTCTTTCCTGTTGTAAAGCACGCAGAAAGCGGCTAGAACAGAAAGAAGTGTAGAGAGAAACACGAGACGTAGTCGGGGAGGAGACGTAGCCGGGGAGGATATTTTTCTTTGCTCACTTTCTTATCACGTAAATTACGGCGCTTGGCATGTTTAGAAACCTTAATTAGGATTTTCTGTTGCTACTTGCCTGCTCCCGTGTTCCGAAATTTCACTTTTAATTAACGAAAAAAAGGTAGAGAGAAGTCCGGGAAATGGTCGAACATAGTACATTTTCTGAGAGGCGTGACAGCCTTAGCTCAGCACTAAGTTTTGTATTCTGATGAAGCAAGCTCTTTTAACCAATAGCAGCGTGCGTTATATCCGAACTTTATTGAAAAGCCCTTCCGAACCTGGCTGGAAAAGAGCAACTTGAACACCATAGTAATCGGCATTGCTAGAAAATACGATCCCTGATTAATTGTTTTACACCGCCGTCAATTGTGTTACGGACCCCCTATAGTCGTGTTTCATTTTTCTAAATGAATATCTTTCATGCTTTTTGTATCTTTCTGCCCTTGG
Source organism: Pocillopora verrucosa (assembly GCF_036669915.1). Classification (NCBI taxonomy): domain Eukaryota; kingdom Metazoa; phylum Cnidaria; class Anthozoa; order Scleractinia; family Pocilloporidae; genus Pocillopora; species Pocillopora verrucosa. The sequence goes on along the minus strand of NC_089316.1, from coordinate 7,869,819 downwards.
GAAGGCGTTGCAATGATAGCAGACGACTGTGTAAAACGAAATCGCAAGTTTTACTCTGAACCTTAGAGCTAGAAGGTGTAAAATTTCGTAAATGTGTTCAACAAAAAAATGAAGATTAAATAAAGAGTCAAACATCTATGTATAAACCAAACGTTAACGGATCGGAGGCGTAAAGACTACCGTATAGACTACCCAACGCGTTCGACTACAGCGCCGCACCATTCAGCCGCGTTAACTCATAACTCGGTTTAATTTATATAAGCAGCCGTTTCTCATGTTAAGGACCTTTTGGGTAATGTTCCCAACTTTGAATGAACGATTTCGGTGACTAATGCATTGTCATTCTGCTTTTAAATAGATCCTATAAAAATAATCGACAAAAGCATGGAAATAAAATCGCTCGTTTGGCTATGAACCCTATGCACAGGATGGATATGTAAATGATTTTCCATGGCGCTACGTTTTCGTTAACGGTCAAGATATATTTGAGTGAAAAAGTTAAAAATTATTATCATCAAGTTTTATAAAATAGTCAAGATATTACGAGCACCCTGATTGGTCAAAAAAAAAACAATCGTTGATTGCACCGGTAAACCTGTGGAAAATTGAAGTTTATATAATGTTATTAAAGTAACAGACCGCACTTTCTATCGGTTTACCAGCGTAGAAAACGCCTTCAGATGTTGGGAAACCATTCGAAAAAAAAGTAGATCAATCGCCTCCAGCTCGTTCTCACAAAGTCCAGCGTGGATTATATCGCCAGTAAACTGGGAGAAAGAGCGAAAAATAAAGGTTCTACAAGAACTGCGAAGCTGCGTCGGTGGGAGAGTGCAACAGGGTAATTTAGTATTATCAACTGAGTTGATGAGGAATACTCGAAAGGTCACCTTTGAAACTCTTTACAGAGGCCAATTTGCATTATCAACTCAGTTGATAAGGTAAGAAAAATAATGGGGAAGGAAAAAAATCGAAAAGAAATGGCAGGTTGAGTCCTGAAGGGATTGTATGACCTTATCTGATCCTTTTCATAGAACGAAAGGAAACCTTAAGGAGGCAGAGAGAAATTACACACTCCTGGGAAATAATTGTGTTACTACCAAATACCTCGGGGCTGGCATCGTTGTGCGGCAGTTGAGAATCAAAAATGTCTTAAACGCATTTGGTAGCATACAGTAGGGGTACATACAACTCAGACTTAAATGGGCGATTAAAGCAAAAGGAGACATGACTCTTTGTAATGCTATCAGTGATTGAGGAAGAGCTAACGCTCGAATCGTCAGCGTTTTTACCCTTTACGGTGGCAAATTTACGTTTTCAACTCGGTTGTTAACACTAAATTACCTGCTATAATTATCAAAACCTGGGTGATGCCAATATTAAGAGTTGTTACGCTACACCGAAATTTGGTCCATTGTTTTGTGACGACCTATCCCCCAAGGGATGGTACGTTTTGTGGGAGCAGCAGGAACGAGCCAGTTGTTTCAGAGCCGATAGCTTGATAAACTGAAATACTCGTGATAAAATATACGTTTCAAATATCTAATTCGTGGAACACAAAAAGAGAAAAAATTGTTTTATTATGTATGATTACCAAAGTAATCACTCGATTGAGAGTCTGCTCATTTTTAAAGTGGCAAACATGATGAAGTTCAAATATATATGTGGTTTCCTCAGATATTGACGAATGTAAAGGAAATCACTCTTGTCACGTGAATGCTATCTGCACGAACACCAACGGATCCTATCTTTGTGAATGCCACCCTGGATTTAATGGAAATGGTCAAAGCTGCACAGGTGAATTTAATCTCTTTGCTATAATATTTAGAATATTCCTGCTCGAATATAACCTGAAGCTGCTGAGGTGGCCATATTATTAGTTTCTCATATGTAAACGATACCGGTTGTGCCCTAAGTCTGCCTAGAGCTGTCCTTTAATGCATTGTCTGAAAAAGAAGGAGCTCAAATTCGGATCCTGATGAGTTTATCTAGATTTCCAATATCACTGTTTTAGTCTCAAAGCCTTAAAGTAGTTAAAGACATGCGAGTTACAATGTTCAATTCTTTTTCGCCTAAAAACACTGTAGGTACATTTAAGCAATTGCTATCTACAATCGAGTGAGTGAATAACAGACCAATAATAACTTGCATGCTATATCTGTGGATCCATAGAATTAAATAAAGCAATTTTAGCAGGAAATATTGTCCTACCAGTACTAAACACGATCGTTAGCAAGCGATCTAAGATTTTAGGGCTTAGTTACCTTTTGTAATTGAGCGTGGCTTTAAGCAACGTTAGGGCTTTTCTTTAATACATTTCTTAAACCATATATGAAAACTCTAAGAACGGGTGCTGTTAATTTTATCGTGAATTAATTCATCAATAAATTAAACTTGCTTCATGTTGAAGTTTAACAAAATGAAACAACACGAAGGTTACCTGCTATATTATTCAGTGTTATTTGTTGTCATTGTCGTTTTAACCGTGATTTAAAATTGTTCTGCGAATTGAAGTCAGAGATAAAAAAAATTTGAGAATAGCTCGGGCTGCACTTTTTTATGTCTTTAGTTTTGATCAGCGCCGGTGAAAACTTAGACAAGTAAGTCATCTACGAAAGAAAATAACAATCAACTTGATTTCGGCATGGTTTTCTAAATCTATTAATTTGATTCAGTCTTCAACGAATTTATTCGTCAAAAAAATTAAACTAAAAATAAAAACAAAATAAAACAGGAACGAAGTCTGATTCCTCAGTCTAACCGTTTCCTTGGTGACTAGTTTGAGTGCATTTCATTGGTTCATGGTTAAACGGGAACTGATTGTAAACAACTCCATCGTTGGGTCGCTTGATCTCTACATGTTTCGCCATGACACTTGCTTAAAAGAGGTGTACTGTCATGATTGAGAAGAAAATTCAGCAAACAAGGGAAAAACGGCGACGATTTCAATTCCAAATTATACTTTACAAAATTATGAAGAAAAAGCAGTAGTGCTGAAATCTTGAAGCACGATACGAAATGACAGCGATACAAATCATCGAAAAAAAATATTTAGTGGGCTTCAAAATTTGATAGATAAATCTGCAGACTCGAGACTTAACTGAAATGAAATAATTTCAAAGTTTAATCGCCCATGTGGATTCATATTAACAACTCACTTGTAGTAAACTCTCCTCGGTTTGTGCTTGTCGTTACACTAAGAGGATAATTTCGTTGTCCTTCAAGTGGTCTATGAAACCGAAAATTCAAGGCTGATAATGATCCGAAAGAGCCAAGGTTAGGATATTCAAGAACAAATATAACGTGGACGGTTCGTTCGGCATTTTTGCTGCGCGCGCCGTTTTGAAATGACGTTCCCGTCCTCTCGCTAAACCACTCTTTTAACGAATGTAAAGGAAATCATTCCTATCACGTGAATGCTACATGCATGAACACCCTTGGATCACATGTATATCAATGTCACCCTGGATATGCTGGAAATGAACAAAACTACACAGGCGAATTTCATCTCTTTCCGAAATGACATAATTGACTCCAGCGCCGCACCATTCAGCCGCGTTCGCTCATAACTCGTAATATAAGCAGTGGTTTTTCATGAAGGCGATTAAATTTTTATTTTGTTTCCCGCGTTGAAAGTAGCAGTAAATTCCTCAGAGTTGACTTCCATCCGAAATTCACATCGAGGAGGCATAATTTTATGCTACCTTGTGCACAGAAACGATCATTTTTTGATTATGTTTTAAATTATTTAACAACCTTACACGAACTTTTACATGATGTAGAAATGAAACTCTCCGTGGAACTAAAAAACCTTCAAGAATCCCTGAGCTTTAAAAGATTCCCTAATAATAATAATAGCAGCTATGATCCTTATTTGACCTATGCAAACCGATGAATGAGTTGCCAGCAATCGGATCCTTGTGTTTTCGCAAAGATTTCTGGGAGCGCCACGGGGCAAACATTACAACTCTCTAGAAATAAATGTATGGCGAAAGGCTGTTTCGAGGTCCAAAGAAACGATTATGAAGAGAGATCATCGCTTTTTTTGCCGCTGCTTTATCAGAATTGGAATGGGTCATGTTGATTCAAGGGAAGCGTAAGTTTTGTTTGAACAACCATGAGATATGAAGTAAAATGAACCGATTGACTTTTCACCCTGCGCACAGTTTATTGTAAAATTGACATCGTGTTCTGGTCTCGAAATTTAGACATATTAGCCTTTTCAGTTTTTTTACGTGTGTTAAGTCTACTTATAGCTTCTAGCTTTTTTCTTGGCTTGGTAATACAAAAGAGCGCTACAACGCTACTTTGAAGCAGCAGGAGATAGAAATGGTGTGCTTGGGCATTTAATAATATCGCAATACATTAAAGTGATTGCTTAGGAAATCTTTGTGCAAACGCAAGGATCCGATTACTAGCAACTCATTCATTCGCGTTATGATTATAAATAATTGGATGGTGCTAATAGACAGAAAGTCATTGCACACTCCTGGGACTTAATTGTGTTACTACCAAATACCTCTGGGCTGGTATCGTTGTTTGGGAACTGAAGATCAAAAATGTCCTAAACGCGTTTGGTAGCTTCCAGTTGAGGTACAAACAACTACAGGCTTTGATTGGCGATTAAAGCAAGAGTTCACATAACTCTGTATAATGCTATCATTTCATTTTAGTTCCTATTTGCATCATCACTGTCCAATCCAAATTCTTCTTTAAATTTTACTTAACGCATCGTTGTTCTTGTAAATCATTAGTCCCATCTAGTTGTTGTCGAACTGATTGACTTGAAAAATTTCAACAAAAAATGTTATCTTTGTTACTACAACCTTTTTGTTATTTCATTTACTAGCCTACCCATGTTATAATTATCAAAACCTGAGTGACACCAATAGAAAGAGCAGTTACATTACACCGTCAGATGGACCACTTTTGTGTGACTACTCACTCCCCGAGGGATGGTATCGTTTTGTGGGAGCTGCAGGAACAAAAATGCCCACAACACGTGTGCCAGCATTCAGATGTGGTACAGACTGGTCAGGCTGGTTGGATGATGCTCATCCTACAGTGGAAGATGGTAAAGTAGGCAAGGAGGTCTGCTTTAGTGATCGCTCTACTGGTTGCCAAAGCAAAAATACTATTTTTGTAAAAAACTGTGGATCCTACTTTATCTACAAACTTCTAAAGCCACCTAGTTGTAATTCACGCTACTGTAGTGCAGACTGAATGTGAAGCAAATATACCTCGCCTAGTAAGAGAACTCACAAATTGCTCCGTAGATACATGTATATAAAGTTTCGACATGTAAGGTATTCAACCTTTCTTCTCTATCGTAAACATTATCATCAGATTTTAACTTTGGTGGCAAACAGGTACTTATCTCATTAGAATGATAATTCTCATCAGATAGCCTCTGTCATCAAAGAGAGTTGCCCCAAGTATCTTTAAGTAATCTTCCAGTAAAATCTGCAAGACACAAACTCTCAAGCTTAAGGTTTTTGAGCCTTTCATTTATGTTTTTTTTTTTGCGTTTTTTTTCATCCTTCAATTACTGTAATTATAAACCATGATTATTTCAGCGTAGGTCCGTGGAATACAAACAGGCGCTTTCTTTCGTTATAGGCGTAGAAAAAAAAGCGATGACAGTCAAAATCTGATGTCCTTTGAAATTACATAAAGTTAACGTAATAATAGTGACTCAGTATTTTAAAACATTGAACCAATTTCCAGAAACACAGTAAGCAAAATTCAATGGTTTAGCCTGCGTAACCGTGTGTTAAATGTGTCGTAATCGACCAGAATTCATTTGAAATTAATGGATCGCTTACATCTCACGCTTATTTTAAATCCAAGTTAAAGATCTTGACGCAATGGCTTCAAAGTGTCCTTATAAAGCTTATTTAACTAAGAGCACGGGCACCTCATTCATTCAAGACGAAATTTGTTAAAATACTTTTATAGCTTTTAAAAGTTGACCTGTTTTACTACGGTTAATGTTTGCCTACAACATTAACAAGCTAAAAGAAAGGTATTCAGAACTGCAATGTGTTAAAAACCAGTATTTAGAGCAGCATAGGTAAACACAAGTTGTAAACAACTTTCTACACCGTTTAAGTACATCACCAAAAATTTTTTTTTCAGGAATGTTAGATTTGAAATCAAAATCACAGTTTCTCTCGGCGAAGTTTTCCTTTTATATAATGCAAACATATTCAAAGAATCCTATGAAAAATAGTAAGCGCAGAAAAGAAACCCACTCTCACCGTAACCCCCAAAGGCTACTGCCTGATATTTCAATATTCTAACTAAGACTAGTCTTCCAATCATTTGATGTTCATTTGTCTCTAATTTACAATAAGAGACTTGAACACAAAGCAAATGAGGCAAAGCAAGGCGAGTTTCTTGACAACGTATCAAAATATAGAAAAATCGTCGGTAGACTCTTCAAAGTAAAGTGATATGAGCTGGGTCAATTGTGGCTCAGCTTCTTGAGTGGTGTAAATAAATTATCTCATTATTTAACAAAAACTGTGTATCTCTTTGTAAATAAATTTAACTTACACGGACTAGTTTCATTACACGAACACGAGTAAGCGTTAAGGGCAGTGTAGTCCATGGGTCGGAGTAGGTTCTCGATACCACTCATCTGATAGCGATCGCGAAAGAGTAGCTTTCACCGTTCTTTACTGAAGTTAATGTCAATAACCAGGTAAAAATAACAACAAAAACAAGGAAATGTTACAGTGAAGTAAAAACAGAGCCATAAATCAAAACTGGGTTTAACTTTACATCGCAACGATGCAGTAACAAATGGAGAAAGTTATTGAAAAATATTTTAACGTAAGGAACAGAAAAAGGAAAATAAGGTAATTTTTAACTTAATATTGAACATTTTTCTTGATTAATTGCAAGTAGTTTTCACAAGTAATGTTTGAATTATGAAGTTAATAGTAATAAAAAAAAAATTGCAAAAAGGCATCTCTTGTAGTTCATGCCTTTGTTAGTGCTAAGTGGATGTACATAAATTTGATACCCGTATGGGAAAAGGGACAAAAGGGAGGGGGAAGGTTCTTTATAAAAGAACAATGGGAGAAATCATTGTTACCCTTAGGACCTGATAGTAATAATGTATACCTTTTGCATTGATGTAAAAAAATTGCTCTGAAAAAATTCATATTCACATTCCGCTGGTAAATGAAGTTATCGATAAAATGTGTAAACGCACTGGGCGGTTAACTTCACTCGGTTAATATATTTTTTCCATAAATGAATCAGTTGGAACTGTTGCGGAATAAAGTCTGGTAATAAAACAAGGTGCTGTAGTATTGCCCATTGTCTCCCGTTGCCGGATCCCATCATTTATCCTGTCGATGTCATCTGTCCGGCAGAAGGAAGTGAATAACGTTTTCGTACACCACAAATGTAAGTGCACATGCTGGCGTTACTCTAAAAAGAAACAACAATCAACAACAATCAAACGCACAATACACAGTAAAATCGACAATGAACGTTTTACATATATTACAGTTTCAGGGTTTCTTCTAAAGCGCTCCTTTGCTGGATTTCCAAAAAAAGTATCTTAATTAAGTATCTTAATAATTTCACAGTATTCGAACATGTAACTGACGAAAACAATGACATGGCACCTACTCCAAATTTTATAGCCTCTTAATGTATCTATCGCCTGTCTCTTCTTCCCAGTTTCTCACAGATGGAGGGTGCAAATAAGTTCAAACACCTTATGGGGGTACCCCATCTCTTAAGACCCTTTCCTTTACAAAGTGCCACCTAAAATTAAAGATGAGAGCCCACTAAGCCCTCTTGGCCAATTCTAGATTATACAATGCGGTTCAACACATAAAACTAACAAGCAAATCTACTTATATCATCAAATTTTTAACATTTAGCCTTACCTGAGGACACTGGGAATTAATCCTTTATAAAATCCTGTTACTCCTTCATGCCTAAGATTTTGAAAAGAACCTGCCGTGAGGAGAGGCCAGAAAAAGAAGAATACCTTCTTCCATAAAAATGTGGACTTTACCACTAAGCCGTAAGTCAATCCGAAATTGGATACAGTTCTCAAACAAGCTGGTTTCAGTTCTCCGCCAATTTTGGTCCAGTTCTTTGTCAAATTGTTTCAAACGGGCAAAACATGTACCTCTCTTTAATGCAGAGGGTTTGAAACTAGATATGGAAAGCTAGTCTATAACGTATCGAAAACTTTAAGTCCTCAAGTCAAGTTCCAACTTACCTGAAAGTCTTACTAATCACATCCAACGCGCCTTTGTATTCCACCATCGTGTACTGATTCTTTAGAAAAGTAAAATTCATGAACAATAAATGTCAGCAGGAAATAGTAAATACTGAACGATTTAACAAAACAGACTTGCTTAGAGACAGCTCCTGATATATTCAATTGGTTTTAGCTAATTTTATGGGCACAGGATCAAAACTTTCGCGCCGTGCGTTCTCATAACCATCTTGGATCCGTGTTTCTTAAGAGGAATAGGGAGAGTGAAAGAGGGTGAAAGCTACTCTCCCTCGTGAGATTTGGTATTTATCCACATTGTAGGGTTTCCCTGGCCTTTTGTTGGTGCCCATTTGAACCACTGGGGGGGGGGGGATGTGTGGGGCTAACGAATCTTTTCCCAAGGAACCGACACAATGACCTAGCTGAGGCTCGAGGCTCGAGCACAGGTCACATCAACCTGGAGTCCAGTAAACCAACCGATGAGATCACCGGCCTGAAAACTAAAAACGGCCTTAAACTACAAGTTTATTTAAAGATAATAGCATACAAAAGTAAAACGAAATCTAAATCTGTGTCAAAAAGGTTAATAATTTGCTAATGAATCTCCCATTCTAACCTGAAGTCTTGCTCTAACCACTTGATAAGGATATGTCGCTGTTGCAGCGAAAATTTTCGACAGTGAAGCCATTACAAGGTACTCAGTTGAACTCTATGAAGAAAATGAAAGTTAGCAAAACATAAATTAGAGAGCAAAACACTTTATATAAAAAAAAAAGAACTACTATATTTTCAGCACTTCAGAGTGATTCCCAAGATAACCCATGGTTACATAATAATAACCGTCATCCTATAAGTACCATCCTACCAGCCACATGTACAACAAAGGTAATAGAGGTTGTCTTTTGGACGTCAGTTGTAGCTTCAAAATGCTGAAGCTCGTCATGGAGGACTACTACTCAAGATGAGAAGCCAAAAACTTCCCCCACCCTTCCCTCTCTCATGTTCTCCCTTTACATTCGCCACTGGCCACTACATGTGTTCGTATTGACCCTTTACACCCTAACATCAATATTCATATTCTCCATACTGTTCTCTGTACATTTCCAAAGATACTAACAAGGAGAATTTCTTAAACAGTCAAGAACTTTTTCGGTGGCTGAATATTTCCTCTATTCTCATGACCTCCATGTGTGATTCAGAGGTGATATTGTAAGGAGAAGTTAGATGTCAGTCAATCTTGGGGAGGGGGGCAAAAGGATGATTCTTATCAATCCTTCTGGGTGGAGAGGGGAGTTGAGAGAAAAGTTTCCTTCCAGTAAATGACAGCACTTCAATCATCCACCCTAAGCTATTAACATGATCAGAGTAAAAGCACTTCACATGTTTTGTATGTCAAGGATTAAGAGCAAGAGTTTCTTGTTTGCTAACTCGGTTGAATTTGTGAGCGTTAACACGTATACAATCAACTATACAGACACGTGCAGACAGTATTCACCAGCTTCTTGTTGATTGGTGTTCCAAAATATTGACTGTAGCCTTTCTTCAGCTCCTCATAGGCCATGAATTGCAGTGCTCCGTGTGATACGCCAAAAATAGCTGGAACGTAACCCTGGTCAAGTAAAATATAATGATATGAGAAAACTTCATGTTCCATCCAAACACATAAACTCAGGTAAACTCTAAGCTAGGCAAAGATAGCGAGGTCTTAACTCTAAGACTGATGTTTGTGCTTCTCTTTTGTTCTTGCTCTTCCCTTCCCTTTTTCTCTTTTTGATTGTTTTTTTCCTCCTTTTCCATAAGAACACTTTTACACTTCCACTATTGAATCGCCCATGTACATTTAAGAACTAAATACTATATATATATATATATATATACAGTACTGTCTGCAGTTAGATATAGCTCTTTGGCATACAAAGCTTTGCTTTCATGTCCAAATTGAGCACTCTACTAGGATGAGTCATTGCTGCTAGCATTATGCATGCTCACTAGTTTATCTAGTTTGAGCACTCTGGCATGGCTTAGATGATACCACACGTGTGAGATCACTTGGGGTGGCTATATAGCCTTACCTCCATCCTAGCATCAGCACTGCACTGATGAGGCCCAGAAGGCCGAAACAGTACTGTCTGCAGTTAGTTATATATATATATATATATATATATATATATATATATAATTTGCACAATGGAGAATGTGCTTCCGTTTTCAACGCTTTATTCAAGACCCGACGCGTTTCGGCATTTGCCTTCCTCAGGGGCCTCAACATGCAATTGTTATTTAATAATTCCTCTATAATACTACATTTTATTCCATTATTTTTTTTTTGTACTTAAGCTCAAGGTATTAAGGTACACATGGAGCGGTACGCAACACTTGTGACTTCTTGGATTTGGTTGACTTTATTAGAGACCAATACCCTGCATACTTCACCACAAGACCAGCACACACAGTCAAAATAATCTCAATTTTTAACTTGATCAATCAATCAAAAAGCTGTCAACAGATACATTTCAAGGTTACCTTGTATAAACCTCTCAACCCCTCATGTCTCCACAACTTTAACAGAGCATCTGTAAGGATCAAGGAGTACAAAATAAGTCATGTATCTGGATTTCATGTAAGTGAGGAATTGGTGAGCACAATTACATACGCCACCAACTTGATTCCAGTTCACAGTGAAATTGTGATTGAGAAAAGTATCAAACAATTTATTATTCACTGCTGAAAAACAAAAGAAATGATCACAAACTTGAAAGAGCTCTTGATTTTTAACCACATTCTCCTTGTAAGTTGCATGTCTGAAATGTATCAAGAACAGTACGGGGAAAATACATACTGATGGAAGGGTGTAAATGGTTCACTTTTCTTTTCTCTCTCTTAGGTAAAAAGGTGTCATTCATCTTTGCAAACAAATATCTTACCAAAATTTCATTTGTACTGAGGTGTTTGTGTTTTTTCAGCAAGGGAATCAGAATACTAGAGACATAAGCGACTTTTGACCACCCATATTGAATTTGTTAGGTAACCTGGCACAAACCACCAAAAAGTTAATTCATCATTCTAATTAGCAAATAGATGGACCTTAATCGTTGGAAAGTAAGTCAACGTGATATAACTAAAAACGTTTCCTAAAATGATCTCAATAATAACGCAACACAATTGGTTACTCGCCAAACATACAATTATCTATTTGTTCAAAATTGATCAGCGCACTTGAATGAATGTGTAAAGGGCATCGCATGAATTAATGTCTGATAATATCTCGAACCGTGAACACGACCCTGAGAGTGACACTAAATGAGCACGCTTCAAACTTAGAGTCTCTCAATGGAGACAAACACCCTGTCCCAGATGCTTTTTTCGAAACATATTCACAATTCTTTCATTAAATTGTTTTCGAATATCTGTAGTTCTTAACAGTAGAAACAAAACAAGATTATAAAGACTGCCTCGATAAGCTCGTCCGTGGAAAAGCGCCAGAGTTTGCCCGAGAGGTTTCAGAATTCAGACCACCTGTACATGCTCTAAATTTAAATTCAAATAAAGATTATTTGGGACTAGAAGTTATTAGGATCGCACAAGTTATTAGTAAACTGCACAGCCACAGAATTTAGAAAAGGAACCAAAACTGCATAGTTTCTTTGAGATAAGCTTAGATTTATAAGGCCTATTTGGTGCACCGTTTTATTTTGTCCCTTGTTAGAAGTGCTGTTTCACAGCTTTTTTTTTTGTTTGTTTTCAGTCATTTGCGGCGGTGAAATATCGCTTTCAAAAATCTCACACTTTCAAAATATGGCCAACATTTATCAAATAGAACATAAAAAACCACGATATTTCCATAGGGACATTTTTTAATACAATAGCTTTCCCTCGACGGCTTTGAGGTTTTGCGGTGCCTTGAAGGAGATCAAATGAAAAAGAACACAAAAAAATGAGCCAAATCTCGTGCAGCAACTTCTTTATTCTCCATGTGTAGAGGGCTGGATTAGTCTTTAAGACGAATATCAACATTTAGACAAAGTAATTGATAGCATGAATCATGAGGTTCATTTTGGATAAATGATTCTAGACAACTTTTCTCTCAAATATTGATAACTGAGTTCAGTCAAAAAATATTGTTTGGGAATAAATATTAAGAGAATATAGTTCAAATTGCTTGACCGGTCGTACTTCTTTTCTGCTTTGAAAAGTAGAATATTCAGGACCTAATTATCTTCAAGCGGCACCGGTCCGGCGGTTGTAATTTACGTCCACGGGGGCGTCTTTCCTACAGTAGAAACCTCATAAAAAATAAATGTCCTTAATGCATCAATTTTTGGTCACGGAACCATAGTTAAAACAATTTTTAAGGACTTAACTCGGACTCAAGTTTCAATGCACAAAGTTTGTGCATTAAGAAACGAAACTACTTGGCGACAATTTGACGCAAAATCTCTGGAGGGCTTTTCTTAAGTCAACACATAATTCTGAAATATTTGAGGGCACTCAAATAAATATCTTTTGGGCTTGATTTTAATAATATCAGTCCTTTTGCAATTCTCATTTCACTTTGCAGCTGATCCTTGCTATCATTATGAAAACCTTAGTGAAGCCAATAGAAAGATAGATTACCTTACACCTCCCGGTTCAGAATTGTGTGACTACAAACTCCCTGAGGGATGATATCGTTTTGTGGGAGTTGCGGGAACAAAAATGCCAACAACACGTTTGCCAGCATACAGATGTGATACAGACTGGTCAGGCTGGTTGGATGGTGCTCATCCTACAGTGCAAGATGGTGAAGTTCAAATGAAGGTCTGCTTTAGTAATCGTCTATCTGAGCTCCCGGTTTGCAAATACTCAACAACGATTTTTGTGAAAAACTGTGGATCCTACTTCATCTACAAACTTCACCACCCACCTGGTTGTGATTCACGCTACTGTGGTACAGACTGAATGCGAAGCAAATATACATGGCGCAGTAAGAGGACTCATAAATCGCTCCGTAACTACATGTGTGTGAGGTTTTTAATATGTGACCTACTTAACCTTTCTTCTCTATCGTGAACACTATCAGCAGATTTTAACTTTGGTGGCAAACAGGTATTTATTTCATTATAATGATAATTCTCATCAGAGAGCCTCTGTTATCGAAGAGAGTTCAAGGATCTTCAAGGTAATCTTCAAATAAAATCTGCATGACGCAAACTCTCAAGCTGATGGTTTTCGAGCCTTTTAATTGTGAATTTCTTTTTTTAGTATATTTTTTAAAATCCTTCTTTAGCTGTAATTATTAACCACGGTTATTTTAGCGTAGGTTGACGGAATACAAGGAGGCGCTGTCTTACAATATCGGCGTAGAAAAAAAAAGTAAAGACAGTCAAAATCTGATGTCCTATAAAAAATAACACAAAGTTAACGTAATAATTGTGACTCAGTATTTTGGAACGTTAAACAAATTTCCAGACACACAGTAAGCAAAATTCAATGGTTTAGCCTGCGTAACCGTTATTTAATTAAGCGCACAGGCACTCCATTCATTCAAGATGAAATTTGTCAAAACAATTTTTTGCAGCAATTTGTATAGGTAATCATGCGTTTCGAGTGCAATTTGGGAGAAATCAGCACGAGTAAATTTTCAAAGACTAACCAAATTGCATAAGCCATTGGGGCGAGTGCAACATGCATGAGTACGATTACGTTGAAAAGCCGCATGTAGTTTTTAAAAGTTGACCAGTTTTTCAAAGTTTAATGTTTTCCTACAACAGAAACGCAAAAAGAAAAATATTCGAAGCCGCGATGTGCTAAAAATAAGACTTAGAGTAGTATAGGTGAGTTGTAAGGTGTTGTAAACAACTTTGTACACCGTTCAAGCACATCACCAACAATTTTTCACAGAAATGTTAGATTTGAAATCAAAATCACAGTTTCTCATTGTGAAATTTTCCTTTTTTTAACCTGCAAAAATATTTAAAGAATCCTATGAAAAATAATGAGCGCTGGAGAAAAACCCGCAAGAGCCACTTCTTTTCTAAGACTAGTCTTTGAATCATTTGATATTTATTTGTTTCTAATTTACAAGAAGAGACCCGAAAACAAAGCAAACGAGGCAAAACAAGGCGAGTTTATTAACAACGTATCCAAAAATCGTTGGTGCTCTTTTCAAAGGAAAGTGATATGAGCTGAGTCACTTTGTGACTCAGCTGCTTGAGTGGTAGAAGGGCATCGCATATGTAATCTCATCATTTAACAAAAACTTTATCCCTTTGTAAATATATTTAACTTACACGGAATTTTTTATGTAGTCCATATGCCAGAGTAGGTTCTCGGTACCACTCATCTAATGAAATGTTATGTAAAAGACTCTTCAAATTCACTTGATAGCAATCGCGAAAGAGTAGCTTCTACCATAATATCAGTAACCAGGGAAAATGACAACAACAACAAAGAAATGTTCGGGTAAATGCATGAAACCAGAACCCAGTAAGGCAAAAACAAAGTAATCAATCAAAACTGGTTTTAACTTTACATCACAACAATTCAGTAATAAATGAAGAAACTTATTGTAAAAGATCGTAACGTAAGGAACAGCAAAAGGAGAGTAAGATAGTTTTCTTTAGAACTGTCACAATTAATTTAATATTGAACATTTTCCTTGATTAAATTGCAGGTAATTCTCCCACAAGTAATGTTAGAATTCAATTGTCAATTATTATTAAATAAACAGCAATAATAAAAAAAGGAAACTTGCAAAAAAGGCATCTCTCAACAAAGGGATAAATTATTGTTATCTGTAGGGGCTAAGATTAGTAATGGCTTCCTCTTGCATTACTGTACATAAAATGCTCTGAGAAAAACTTATTTTCGCATGACGCCGGAGCATGAAGCGTTACTAATAAAATGTGTAGACGCACTGGGTTGTTAACTTTACACCTTAACGAATTTTTTTTTTTCCATAAATGGAATCAGTCGGAGCTTTTGCTGAAAAAAGCCTGGTAATAAAACCACTCGCTGAAATTTTGCCCCTCGTCAAAAGTTTACACTAACACATCAGATGGAGCACCGCCGAGTTCTGTCCAGTCGAACATGTGGATTTTCTTTCACCTCTGCCAAACCAACGAGATGAAAATACCTTAAAATGCTGATTACTTTTTCTACCGCACACCTTTTCTTTGACATGTTACAGTATTGTTATTATAAAGGTGAATTACCATCAGTTGGAATTCTAGGCTCAGAGGTTGTCTTAAGCTTTACTTTGAGCCTTACTGGTGAAATGAGAGTGACTTTGCTCTAGGCTGAGAGGTCATTACCTTCTATCAAAATCAAGACACCTGGCATCTCCATAAACGTTAATGAGTGAAAAAAGTGACTATATCACTCAGGTAATCTGGCCCAGACCGCCAAAACCACCAATAACGCAACACAATCAGTTACACGCCAAACATAAGATTATCTATTTGTTTAGAATTAATCAGCGCATTAGGACGAATATGGAAAGGCTATCGGGCATCAAGTGAATTAACATCCGATAACATCTTAACTGTGAACAGGACCCTGAGAGGGACGCTAAATGAGTACGGTTCAAACTTCGAGTCTCTTGACTAATGCAATCACCATGTCTAAGATGCTTTTTTCGAAATAGTTTCACAATTCTTTTATTACATTTTTTTTTCGAATTTCTTTAGTTCTTAACAGTACATACAAAACAAGAATGTAATATTGCAATGAAAAGCTCGTCCATGGAAAAGCGCCAACGTTTCACTTAGAGGTTTGAAAGCCAAGTTCAGCAATAAAAAAAATACGAGGCGTGACACGCAACTCATCAGAATTAAAGCCAAAAAGAACATGCCTACACAAAATAACCGGACACATAGGAGAAAAAGCAAACAGCAAAGATTGAAGCCAAGACAAAACACTCTGAGCCAGAGGACACAAAAAGAAAAGATGCTCCAAAGATTCCACAGGAGCCCCACAAAAGCAAGAGAGAGGAACTGGCAACCCGAAAGACCCGAGACGCTGCGCCGTATAAAGAACCCCATGGGCAATCTTCCAACTCAGATCGATCACCTGACGGTCCAGATCAAAGAAGAAAAGGGAGCGCCAAGTGGCCGGCCAATCAAGAGCACCATAAACCCCAGCAAACTTCTCCACGCAATGTGGAGAGACCATACTTTCAGACAAAAGGAACAGGTAACAAGCCTTGGTGCTCGAGATCGACACGGGGGAACAGACATGAGCAGAAGACGCGCCATAGACGAGGGCATCACGAGACACCGAAAAAGAACCATCAAGACCACGCCAAGCAAGAAGAAGAGACCTATAGAAGGGGGGCAAGACCCTAGGGTCGAAAGAATACGGCCGGGAAAAAAACGACAAAAGGGGGAAGCACCAAAATGAAAGTTAAACCAGAATGACATGAAAGAAACCCAGCCAGAAAAAGGAGGAGGCAAACCTCCTCACCCACTGACCGAGAAGAGCCCAGACTTTAAGTTTGACATCAACCACCGAAAAACCACCGAACAACGAGGATTGGACTACAACAGAGCGCGATACTAGATCGCGCTTACCAGACCAAAAAAGAGAAGGCAAGAGAGGAAAGTTCCTTTAGGACCCAAGGGGGCATGTGAACGAGAGACGCCACATACCAAACCCGGAAAGGGCCAAAGCATTAACAACCAGGGCCTTGCCACGAAAAGAAAGAGAGCGAGAACGCCAGGAGTTGAGTACGCGTTCCACAGCATCAATCCTGGGGCGCCAATTATCAGCCTCCAAATCACCCACACCGATGAAAACACCAAGGACCTTGAGCTTAGAGGACGACCAGTCCAAAACGACTGGGGGGTCTACCCGACCACACCAGCCACCCAGCCAGAGCCCTTTAGACTTGGACTGGTTCAGCTTCGAACCCGAAGCTTGCTCAAAAAGAGCATACGTCTCGAAAGCCGCAACAATGGCATCATCCGATGTTAAGATAAGAGACGTATCGTCCGCATACTGAGAGATTGGAGACAGCGGAAACGCCCCAGGAAGACAGAGACCAGAAATGCGGGGATTACAGCGAATGTTAACCGCCAACACCTCGGAGACCAAGACATAGAGCAAAGGCGACAGGGGACAACCCTGTCGCACACCACGAGAGAGGCTAAAGAAAGAAGACAAATATCCGTTACATTGACAGCACTCTGAACCCGATGATAAAACAAATCAACCAAGAAATGAAGGAGGGGCCAAAGCCCATGGTACACAGAGTGGACCGCATGAAAGACCAATCAACACGGTCAAAAGCCTTCTCCTGATCTAGGGAAAGAATGGCCACCGAGGCGCCAGAGGAGGAGGCATAGTCAGCAACGTCCCGAAGGAGCGCGACATTTTCGCCAATAAACCTCCCGGGAACCCCACTTGCTGGTCCTTAGCGACAATAAGATGAATTACTTTGAGCAGCCGCCCAGCAATAGCGCGGGAAGCTAACTTATAATCAACATTAAGAAGGGTAATTGGACGCCAGTTACGAGGGTCCAAGCGATCACCCTTCTTAAAAGACAACGAGATTATGCCTCTGCGCTGAGAGAGAGCCAGGGAACCCGAATCAAGACAAGAGTTTAAGACGGAAACAAGATCCGGACCGAGCACATCCCAAAACTTAACGTAAAATTCCACCGGCAGACCATCCAGCCCAGGAGCCTTGCGCCTGGCCATACCGAGGAGAGCAGAAGAAACCTCTGCAGCCGACAGATGACCCTCACACAAAGCCGCCTGATCACTGGGGAGAAACGATGACAAGTTCCCCAGGAGGGCGGACTGAGCACAGGAGTCTGTGTCGGAGGCAGTAAAAAGATCAAGATAAAACGAGGACAAAGAACGACATAAATCAACAGGAGAGGAAACAATAGAGCCGTCGCTCTCCCTCAGCGCAGAAATCCAACGGTCCGCGGACCGTTTCTTCTCAAGACGGAAAAAATAGGAAGATGAAATCTCACCTTCCTCGACCCATCTGACCCTTACCCGAACCTGAGCGCCCCTCGCAGCCTCAGAGTCCAGGACAGCCAATTCAGAGAGAGCAGAATGATAAGGCCCGAGACAAGACATGGAACCATCATCCACCTTGGACTTCAGATGGTTCACAAGCCGCACAAGAAGATCCCGATTACGGGACCGAGCAGCTGACCTTGAACAACAATAGCGAATCGAGAGCCCTTTAATGCGACTCTTCCCCTCATCCCACCATTCCGCCAGCGAGGGGAAACGGAGGACCGAGGAGCGCCATGACGCCCAAAAGTCACAAATTAAACGGACGTACGCTTGCTCTTGCAGAATAGAAATATTAAGCTTCCAAAGACCGGGGCCAGGTGGGACGACATCCGGGACTGAGACAACAGTGAGGAGACCACAATGATCAGAGAAGGGACGGGAAGGAGATCACACGAGAGAACAGAAGAAACCCACACATACGGAATACCACAGAGATCAATACGGGAGGCACGGGAGCCGTCCCACCTGGTCCAGAAAAGCTAGAAGAAGAAGGATGGAGATACCTCCAAATGTCAACAGTGCAACAGACATCGAAAAGGTCCCGGAGAGAAGAAAAACTCTCACGAGACGGGTCAGATGGGTCCGAACCGAAACGGTCAACCGACCGATCAAAAACTGCGTTGAAATCGCCGCAAAGGATGGTAGGAACTGACGGATCCACCTTCACATGAAGATCATCGAAAAACTGGTCCCGTGCAGGGTTGCGATTAGGCGCATAAATACAACACACACGAAAAGATTTACCACAAAACACGAATTCACATTGGAGATAACGGCCAACGCCATCACTCCAAGAATTGACCAAAGACAGAGAAGGCCGAAAAAGAAAGAACAGCAGCCACAAGAATGTACAGAGCCACAAGAAAGGGCACAACTAAAACCGGAAGACTGAAACCACAAAGAACACTCCGACAAGGACAAGCAATGCGTCTCCTGAAGGCAGACAATGTCTACACTTACAGGGAGGGAGCGCAACACTGCACGAGACCAGCACGCTTGGGCTGATCCCTGATTCCGTTACAGTTCAGAGAGAGAACAGACAACGCCATGAGAAAGAAAAGACAGGACATAGTCATTTCTTCACGACAGATGAAGGACCTCGCGAAATAGCCGCCAACGCAGCACCACCAGCGGTCCCACCAGGCAGGTGGGAGCCGGAAGGGCCCGGAACATTCAGGGCGGCCCTCTTGCAGTCTTAGGAGCCTGAGAGGGCGGAATCATCAAAGGATCTGAATCAGAGGTGCCGGCCTCATCCGATGAAACTCAGAAGCAGCCCGTTTCCGGGAGCTAGAAGCGCAAGTCATATCCGAGTCCACCGAGGACTCATCAGAAGACGAGGCCTCGCCAGAAGAGTCAACACAGGCAGCCTCCCCAGCAGCCACCACAGAACTATAGGAAGCTTTGCTAGCAGGCGTTACTGAATTACAAGCACTAGATAGTTTACCAGCAGCATTTACATTATTAACAGCACAGTCCCCCATAGGGATATGAATAGCAGCATTTATAGTACCATTACCATTAATTAAATTATTGCTAGCACTTACACTATCAGCAATTGCATTATGAGCCGGCTCTTTTAGGTCATTTACATTATTACAGCTTAAAGCAGCAAGGCTATTATCAATATAACTATCACTATGGTATGACGGACCCTCAAGGTCAGGGTCAAGCTCATTATCCTCCATGTCCTCAACAGGACAACCAGAACCATCCCCCTCAGAGGCCTGCGCACAGGGAGGGGACTGGGAAGCAACTTCCATACCAGAAACATCGACACGACGGGGGCACTCACTTGAACGGTGCCCCACTTCCTTACAAGTAAAACACTTGCCCTTAGAGGGACAATCCGCGGCCTTATGGCCAGGTTCACGACAAATGTCACATTTACAGGCTGGCCCCGATACCACACTTTTACACGAAATTTTCCCACATGCAAAAACCTCGGAATGTCTTTAGTAACAACCATTGGAATAATCCGAGTGCCGGTATAAACACCTTCCAAATCCGGCCACCTCTGGTAGCGACCAGGCCTCACATCACCGTGTCTCTTCAGAGCGTCAGCAATCTCCGCTTCAGGCCTCTCGAATGGGAACCAACTAATCAGGACATCCACCCGCTGGGGAGGGGGGGGGGGGGGCACACAACCTCACACACCACCCCATCCAGAGTAATCGCACCCAGACCTTCAAAAACAGCCTTAGCCCTAACGCTATCCCTATCAAAAGTAACCCTAAACATCCTAGACGGGAATGGCTGGGCAGAGACAACACCATAACCCCCCCCCCTGAAAAACACAACAAGTCGCTTCGCAACATCCCAACCTTTCAGAGTCGACGGGAGTAAATGGCACCTGACATCAATGGTCCGACTCATTGCCGAGGCCATGACGCCAAGAGAAAGGAAAGACCCGAACGCGGGCGACACCCAAAAGGGCGAGAAACCCACAGTTCCGACGGATTCATTCATGGAAAAAATATATTAACCATGCGAAGTTAACCGCCCAGTTTGTTTACACATTTTATCGGTAACTTCATTTACCAGCAGCATGTGAATAAGATTTTTTTTTCAGAGAAATTTATGTACAACAATGCAAGAGGTATCCATTACTATTCTCAGGTCCTAAGGATAACAATGATTTCTCCCATTGTTCTTTTATGGAGAACCCTCCCCCCCCCCCCCCACTTGTCTCTTGTGGGTATCAAATTTATGTACATTCTCGTAGCACTAACAAGGGCATGAAGTGCAAGAGATGCCTTTTTGCAAGTTCTTTTTTATTACTATTAACTTCATAATTATTCACACAATGCTTGTGAAAACTACTTGCAATTAATCAAGAAAAAATGTTCAATATTAAGTTAAAAATGACCTTATTTTCCTTTTTCTATTCCTTACGTTAAAATCTTTTTAATAACTTTCTCCATTTGTTACTGAATCGTTGCGATGTAAAGTTAAACCCAGTTTTGATTTATGGCTCTGTTTTTACTTCACTGCAACATTCCTTGTTGTGGTTATTATTTTCCCCTGGTTATTGACACCAACTCCAGTAAAAAAATGGTGAAAGCTACTCTTTCGGGATTGCTATCACGTGAATTTGAAGAGTCTTTCACAATCTTTCATCAGATGAGTGGTATTGAGAACCTACTCCGACCCCTGGACTACACTACCCTCAACGTTTACTGTCGTGTTCGTGTTATGAAACTCAGCTGAGAATAGTCCGTGTAAGGTAAATGTATTACAAAGAGATACACAGTTTTTGTGAGATAATGAGATAGCATACACGATGTCCTTCTATTTACACCACTAAAGAATCTGAGCCACAATTGACCTAGCTCATATCACTTTGCTTTAAAAAGTCCACCGACGATTTTTCTATATCCTGATTCGTTGTTAATAAACTCGCATAGCTTTGCCTCATTTGCTTTGTGTTCAGGTCTTTTCTTGTAAACAAGTGACACTTGAACATCAAATGATTGGAAGACTAATCTTAGCTAGAATATTGAAATATCAGCCAGTAGCCTTTGGGGGTTATGGTGGGGTGGGTTTCTTTTCTACGCTTATTATTTTTCATAGGATTCTTTGAATATGTTTGCGTTCTAAAAAAGGAAAACTTCACAGTGAGAAACTGTGATTTTGATTTCAAATCCAACATTCCTGTAAAATATTTTTGGTGATGTACTTAAACGGTGTAAAAAGTTATTTACAACTTATGTTTACCTAAGCTGCTCTAAATACTTGTTTTTAACACATCGCAGTTCTGAATACCTTTCTTTTAACGTGTAAATGTAATGGGCAAACATTAACCGTTGTAAAACAGGTCAACTTTTAAAAGCTACATGCAGCTTTTAAACTTAATAATACACACATAAATTGCACTCGCCCTACGGCTTCATGCAATTTTATTGGTCGTTGAAAATTTCTCCTTCTGTTTTATCCCAAATTACACTGGAAACATGTGATTACCTATATAAAATTATTTTAAAAAATTTCGTCAGGAATGAATGAAGTGCTCGTGCGCTTAGTTAACTTAGCTGTATAGGGACACTTTGAAGCCATTGCGCAAAGATCTTTAACTTGGATTCATAATAAGCGTGAGATGTAAGCGATCCATTAATTTCAAATGAATTCTTGTCTATTCGGACACATTTAACACAGGGTTACGCAGGCTAAACCATTGAATTTTGCTTACTGTGTCTGGAAATTGGTTCAACGTTTCAAAATACTGAGTTGCTATTATTACGTTAACTTTACGTAATTTCATAGGACATCGGATTTTGACTGTCGTCACTTTTTTTTCTACGCCTATAACGAAAAAAAGCACCTGTTTGTATCCCACTGACCAACGCTAAAATAATCATAGTTTATAATTACAGCAATAGAAGGATGAAAAAAACGAAAAAAAAAAATAAATAAAAGGCTAGAAAACCATAAGCTTGAGAGTTTGTGTCTTGTAGATTTTACTTGAAGATTACTTTAAAGATCCTTTGGGCAATTCTCTCTTCAATGACAAAAGTTATCCGATGAGAATTATCATTCTAATGAACTAAATACTTGTTTGCCACCAAAGTTAAAATCTGCTGATAATGTTGACGATAGAGAAGAAAAGTTGAATACGTCGCATGTCAAAACCTTGTACACATGTATAAAGGGGTAAGTTTCTAAAGAAACTGTGGTGCTGCGTCGGTGGGAGAGTATAGCAGGTAATTTAGTGTTACCCTTCGTCAGAGCGATCGCTCTGACGAAGGGCTAACGCTCGAAACGTCAGCTTTTTTACCCTTTACGGTGGCTAATTTACGTTTTCAACCCAGTTGTTAACACTAAATTACCTGCTTGTACACATGTACCTACGGAGCGATTTTATGAGTCCTCTTACTACGCGAAGTACATTTGCTTTACATTCAGTCTGTACCACAGTAGCGTAAGTTACAAGTAGGTGGGTTTTTAAGTTCGTAGATGAAGTTGGATCCACAGTTTTTTACAAAAATATTTGTTGAGTATTTGCAACCAGTAGAGCGATCACTAAAGCAGACCGTCCCTTGAACCTCACCTTCTTCCACTGTAGGATGAGCAGTCATCAACCAGCCTGACCAGTCTGTGCCACATCTGTATTCTGTCACACGTGTTGTTGGCATTTTTGTTCCTGCAGCTCCCACAAAACGATACCATTCCTCAGGGAGTTGGTTGTCACACAACTCTGAACCGACAGGTGTTAGTAACTTATCTTTCTACTGGCTTCACTCAGGTTTTTATAATGATAGCAAGGATCGGCTACAAAGTGAAATAATTGCAACAGGATTTAGGATATTAAATCAATGGTTCAAGATCTTTTCTAACGTCTTATAATTCTGGCAGCTTGTCAATCAGTGTTGAAACTTGTACTTAAGAAGACAAGTGACTTTACATTAATTAAGGGGCCAAGTAGTACATGTCAAATCCCGGTGTAGCGTAACTGCTCTTTCTATCGGCATCACTCAGGTTTTGATGATAATAACATGGGTCGGCTATTAAAATAAATAAACATTACAAAATGTTGCAGTACCAATGATAAAATTTTTTTGTTGTTGACATTTTTCAAGTCAATCAGTTATATACAAACAGAAGGACTTGTGTGTTACAAGAACAACTAAGCATTAAATAAATTTTAAGGGATTCGTTGGAAAATGATGATGCGCATAAGAACTAAAAGGAAATGATAGCATTGTAAAGAGTTATGTTTCCTCTTACTTCAATTGCCCAACAAAGCCTGTAGTTGTTTGTACCTCAACTGGATGCTACCACATGCGTTTAGGACATTTTTGATCCTCACCTCCCACACAACGATACCAGCGGAGAGGTATTTGGTAATAACACAATTATTTTCCCATTACTGTGTAAGAACTCTCTGCCTATTGGCATCATCCAGTTATTTATAACCATAGCGCAAATTGCCTTGCAAAAGTCAAACGAATTTGATTGATCATACCTGTTATTATGGGGAATCTTTTAAGGTTAGAGTTTTTCAACAGTTTTTTAGTTCCGCGTAGTGTGTTATGTCTGCATCATGTAAAAGTTCGTGTAAGGTTTTAAAACATTAATCAAAAGTTACAAACATTGAAGCGATCTTCGCAGTTTTGAATACTACTATACTGGCAGTAGCAGTGTACATATATGATTTTCATATGTTTACATTAATGTATTCACCAATTAGATGGTTTATTTGTAACTAGCAGCTCCCAGTTAGCCTGTTAGCTCAGTTGGTAGAGCGTTTGCACTGGTATCGTAAAGGTCATGGGTTGAAATCCCGTACTGACCTGAATTTTTTTCAGGCCTTATTTTCACTACTAGTTCAGTGGTATTCATAACTGCGAGGATTGCCTCTATATTCGTTTCTTCCCTGGTCGCAGTGCAAGATGCATGATTTTCATATATTTATAGTTGTATAATGAAAGTCAGCTCTAAGCCAATTTACAATGCTACGTTTAACGTGGGAAACAAAATATACATTTCATCGCCTTCATGAAAAACTAAACTAACCTTTACATTCAAACCATCCCCAATTTACATAGGATTGCAAGAACAGTTGTATGATGAGCCCTGGGTATAAGTGCAAGATGAATTTGGATGGCATCCGTTCATTTTGACGGTATAAGCTTAAATGAACGAATGGCATCCGTTCATTTGCTGCATTCGTCAACTTCTGAGAGAAAACAATTAATTTTCCATGGATTTATAGGTGCAATCAACGATTGTTTTTTTGACCAATCACGGCGCTCTTAGTATCTTGATTATTTTATAAAACTTGATGATAATAATTTCTAACTTCTTCCCTCAAATATATCTTACTTAGCGTCAACAAAAACTCAGTGCCAGGCAAAATCACTCACATATCCATCCTTGGTTCAGAGCCAAACGAGCGATTTTCATGCTTTTGTCAATCATTGATGTAAGTTCAATTAAAAGTAGAATATCAATTATATCAGTCACCAAATTTGTTCATTCAAAAGTCAGGAACATTACCTAAAAGGTCCTTAATATGAGAAAGGGCTGCTTAATTAAAACGAGTTATGACTGAATGATCAATTATCTTATTTTCTTGCGACGCGGCTGAATGGTGCGGCGCTGTAGTCGAACGTGTCATGCAGGATTATTCCAAATATTATAGCTAAGAGATTAAATTCACCTGTACAGTTTTGTCCATTTCCAGTATATCCAGGCTGACATTCACATACATGTGATCCAAGGGTGTTATTGCACTTAGCATTCACGTGACAGGAGTGATTTCCTTTACACTCGTCAATATCTGAGAAACCGTAAATGCATTTTAACTTTATTTTCTTCACCTAACGATTTAATTACTTTAATCATTTCAAATAATAAGTAAAAGCTTTCACTTTTTCGTCTTTAACGAACTAGATTTTTGAAACGTGCAACCTAGATATTTTATTCTCTTCTCTAATGTTATTTTTTAAATTCTCCTAACATGATGGCTCTGAAAAAAACCGGATGTAGATCGTGGCAGCTCCTTGCATAAACATGTATGGGTAATGCTGCTTAAAAAAAGTAGGACAGTAGTTCCTGCTAAAACTGCGTTGTGTAATGCTAAGGCTTCTCTGATATAGCATACAAGCTATTATTGGTCTATTATTCACTCACTCGATTGTAGATAGCTCAAATGTACAACCAGTGTTTTTAGGCGAAAAAAATTAAATATTTTACCTCGGCATGTCTGTAACTAGTTTACCTGAGCACGAGCGTCCATCCCCAGTAAATCCTTCTTTGCAGGTGCAATTATAAAACCCAACAGTATTGGAGCAGTTTGCATTTTCGTCACAAACGTTATTGCTGCCTTTACATTCATCGATGTCTATTGAAAATTAATCGAAGAAATCACTGAGACAAGGTGAAAACATTTCACAAAAGGCTAGGGCAAAGGTAGACCAAACGCTGTGTAAATTCTGTTCTTGGTATACTGACTTACCTTCCAAAATCATGTCGCAGTAAACCAACTTTGAACTCCCGACATTAGTTGGATCCAACAGTAGTTTTTACTGATGCTGTCTTTACCTTCACTTAATTTTATCTCTTGGCACGATAACGCTGGTAATTCAGGAATAGATCCTAAGGGGGCTAATATATAGACATGACTTCATTAATAGTTTAAGGGTAATAGAAGTTGCAAAACAGATTAGATCTGAAAATATATTTGTCCGGGCAAGATAAACATGGAAAGCAATAATTAAGAGCTGAGAAGTTTAGCTGATATCAATGTATGCATGGAAGGCGAATTTTGCTTTAAGACACTGACTCTATTTAATAACAAAGCAATCGACACTAGCTCTCGGAAAGTAGCGAGGTCTTACTGGGAACTCACTGAGAAAGATTTGTATGTAAAATAAACTAAACCGGATACATACTTCTACCACTAATGCGTCCCATGTAAAAGCGTAAATCATCTGGCTGAAAATTCTCGGGCCTTGCTTCCTTGGTTCGGGAGTTCAATTCACAGGACTTTTCCCCAATTACATAATTGTAGCTTTGACATATCGTTTCTCTCTCGCAGGTGATATCGCACACATGAGGAGCTGTTACTGGGACCTTTTTAAAGACGAATCCTTTGAGAGCCATACCAGGTACGCTAACTTCTGTCTTGCACGGAATTTTGGCAATAGCGAAGTCCATGAGATACAAAGGGCCAATAGGATTAGGAAGCTTGAATTTGATCCTCGCCATTGCCCTGATGCTGAAATTGGAAAGTATATGTTATTTAGGAATATGCATTGAGCGTTTTTTTCTAGCCCATTGATTTAACACAAACCAAACCAAACAAGTAAATAAACAAAATGCCCCCAAAATAGGCGGAAGGACAAACAAGCGGAAGAGAAATGAAGAAATCCATTTTGAATCGGTTGTAAGTCAACTACATGTCTATTAAATGTTACTACTGTCGGAGTCGCTACACCTTTGTTCATCCGCAGCTCTTTGATATTCGTAACTTTTACATCTCTTGCAGTTATTTGGGAATTATGAGTTGCGGCATTTTGGCGATACAAAACATATCGTGACCGTCCGATTTATGGAAAAGAAATAAAGAAATCCATTCTGAATCGGTTGTAAGTCAACTACATGTCTACTAAATGTTACTACTGTCGGAGTCGCTACACCTTTGTTCATCCGCCTCTTTGATATTCTTAACTTTTACATCTCTTGCAGTTATTTGGAAATTGTAAAGGTTGCTTCCTAGACAGAGTTGCAGCTGAGATGTTGATCGGCCTCAAGATTAAAAGGTGACAATGAAACGAGTGAGGTAAGCATTCATATATTTTTTGATAGACTTGATCCATTGTTATTTTGAGTTACGGCATTTTGGCCATGCAAAACATATCGTGACCGTTTGATTTATAGGAGAGAATATTAATTCATGTCATGGCAAGTTGATAAGAAAAAAAGTTCAAACAAGACTCTGTGCTTTCCTTACGTTAATATTACTGTGCTTGCAATTTTTCGACACCCTTATTAACAATGCCGCACAACTTTTGCGCCAAAGATTCGGTTTGAACAAAATGATTCGATTCCTCCTCCATATCAATTTAAGAGAGGAGATGTGAGGTTGAATTTGCATTATGAATCCATAGATTGAAATGAGGCTTTTTAATTGAAAAAGGCTGTTGAATTGCGGCAAAACTTTGGTCTCGATTTCTCTATTGTTCTTTAGAGGTGAAAAATTTTTTTTTGTCGTAGGTTGTGTTGGTAAAAGATGAGTGCTCGCTCCTTTGAAGTCTACATAAAATATTTGCACCATATGTTGGAGCTCAAACGCTTGCAATTTTTTCTTTAATGTATCGACACACGGATGAAGCACGTTCGATTTTACCGTTTTATTAGCACAGAGAACAACATTATTTCTCATCTTAATGATAACAGAGAATTGACTTACCCCGAAAAGGAATAACGAATGATAAACACGCAATTATTCCTTAGAGCCCCCGCACTCACCAACGTCAGGGAGACTTGATTATCACTTTTCAGAAACTTTTAAGCCTAAAAGATATATAATTCACCTCTGCTCAAAAACGAGTGCCCTCAAACATTTGAGAATGATGTGTTAATACTTACTTAAAAAAAAGCTCTCCAGAAATTAGATCAGCACTTTGCGTCAAATCGTTACCAAGTAGCTTCGATTCTTAATGCACAGCCTTTGTGCATTGAAATTTAAGTCGGAGATAAGTCCATAAAAAAAAAAAAAAAAAAACATTGTTTTAAGTATAGTTCCGTGACCGAAAATTACGAATTTGATGCATTAAGGACATTTATTTTTTATCAGTTTAGAGAATGGAAATTAGCCGAACCTCCTTATGAGGTTTCTATTGTAGGAAAGACGCCCCGTGGACGCAAATTAAAACGACTTAGAACACCTGTGGGGCTTGAAGATAATTAAGTCCTGAAGATTACACTTCTCGAAGCAGAAAATAAGTACGATCGGTCAAGCAATTTGAACTTTATTCTCTTACTATTTATTCCGGAAAAATATTTTTTTTGACTGAACCCCAAAAATATTTAGAGAAAAGTTGTCTCGAATCATTTATCCAAAGTGAACCTAATGATTGCTTTGTTGCCGAAACTTACATGAACGCTATCAATTTCTTCTTTTTTTTATGTTGAAGTTAGTCTAAAGAATACTCCAGCCCTCTGAACATGCAGAATAAAACAAGTTCCCGCACGACTTTGTTACAATCTTTTTTCATTTGATCTCTTTGAAGGCACCGCGAAACCTCGAAAACCGTTGAGGAAAGTAGAACTAAAGTAGAATTCGACCATCGTCGTGTTAAAAACAAATACACAAGCCTTTTATAGATAACAATCAAAGGTTATATTCGGAGCATTCTTGCAGTTACTGTATTAAAAAAAAAATGTCCCTATGGAAATATCATTGTTTTTTTATGTTCTAGGTGAGATTTTGGTCATGTTTTGAAACGAGAGATTTCGGAAAACGCTATTTCGCCGCCACAAATGACTGAAAACAAAAGTGCTGTGAAACAGCACTTCTAATCAGCGGGAAAAGAAAACGGTGCACCAAATAGGCCTTCCGCAATGACTTTAAGTCAGATTATAAACTGGCATATCGATGAATTCTCTCTCGCGTAAAATTAGAGAAAGAAAAGTGTTCCAGAACTTTGCGCCGCAAAGGAAGTCGTAGAAAGTTGTAGAGAAAGTCGATAAAAAGAAATGTCATTTCAACTTCTTCATTCTCTGGTCAATATTTCAAAATTTATAGGTTTTCTTTTACCTGCGAAGAACATTATTGCTTTATTCACATCAATTATGCTGCAATTGCAAACGTGAAATTCGAGATTTGATACAGAGTATTTCCAATATGAAGGAACATGTCCTTTTTGGACAGATTCTTTGAAAAAAGTGATGTAAAGCTCATGTTTTAAATCCGTCGCTTTTAAAAAACCCTTACTTTGTTAGTTGGATAATTAGAAATATCAAGTTCAAATTTAAAATCGTACCCGTCGGCAGAAAAAGGAAAAGCAAATCCTATACTAGACTGTGAAACTCAAAACTAATCGCTTTAAGGTAAAGCATGCATATCGCATCCAATTCGTTCGGACAATTTATTTTCCTTTTGATTTTCTCGAAGTGAAGAAGTTGTATGTTCCAAATAGTTTAATATAGTTTTTCATTCTTGGAGTGTTCACAAGTGTTAAAGAAAACTGGCTTACCTTTTAAGATGCAACACCTCTCCGGTAAGAAATTCAAAACGCATTACAAAGAATGCTGTCATTAGCATTTGTTGTCATATAATTACAGCTGAAGTCCTAGTAGACAATAGAATGACTTTTAATAATTAATTTCTTGTTCCTGTCTGGTCTTGAGAATATATCACACCGCTTTTTTTTAGTCTTGAAACGGTTTATAGTTTATTCATAAACGTCGCAACTTTTTGTAGCAGTCTGAGTGTCTTGAGTGTTACTTTGGGTAAATAGAAACATATTTTACTCTCTTAAACTTGCCACTGGCCGTAAATATAAAGAAGACTCTGTAATGATGAAAAGAATCGCACGCACCCTAAGAGGTAAATTAAGAATAAGGAATAACAGGCTTTTGTTCCTTACAGGCACGCAGTTATTACGCAATAAAGAGGTAATTATCAGCTTAAATAAACTATTTATTTTACACACATCGAACCTCTATACAGGTTTCTACTTTTATTTAATTCAGTTACACTTTATTTTTGTATCATCATTATGTTGTAAATTATTTTGTGGACACAAGTCATCAAGCGTAAGTAATTTCATTGACTTAAACAAAAAGGAAAGTTCGATCCATTGAATAAAAACATTTAAACTTCATGCGAGAAAAGGTGTCCTACAACCTTAGAATATGAATGAAGAGAACTCCTGCATGTCTTTAATTGAATTCCGTGTTATACAAGTTTGAAAAGAAAAAAAGAATCGCTGCTTTTCGATATCATTCAAAATCGAAGAAGGAAGAGTTTAAAACTATTTAATTTAAGAAGCATGGTGTTATTAATATTTTTATAGTTCAACTGTGTTTGCAGCCACAGTAGACAATTTCAGTCATGTTATTCAAAGACATCTCCTCGTTCCTGCTTAGTTCTCGAGATTAATTGTAATCGATTTCTTGTCGTGGTGGCTTGAAATACATTTCAAAATGTCATAACACACAGCAAGAATCTTGCTGTTATAACTGGCAATTATTCTAGAAACAAAGAAAACTCTTCTTTTTTCATAACAATGATAGCTGGAATCGATCTCACCCTGAAGGAATAATGAAAAAATCAACACGAAGCAAGAAAGGATATTGTCTCTTGCACGCAATTTTCTTTGTAACTCCTCGTCTTCAGCAGCGTTAGAAGACTCGATTATCATTTCTTATGGGTTGTTAAGCTAAGACATGTCGAACTTCTAGAGTTTTACCCAGGTTTTTATAATGATAGGAAGGATCGGCTTCAAAGTGAAATGACAATTGCAAAAAGACCAAGATGATTAAAAATCAATGTTTCAAGGTTTTCCTTAACATCCTATAATTAAGGCAGCTTGCCAAAAAGCGGTGAAACTTGTACTTAGCAAGAAACATGACTATGCATTGATGCAGATGCTCGTAAAAAGTTCAGCATAATATGCTAATGTATTAGAGTATAGAATTTACTTTGCGTCAAACCCCACATAAAACACCCCATAATCGGTTACCATCCAGTAATTTGCAGCTTGTTTACGAAATGCAGAGGCCGAGGCCGAGACTTACATAACTAATAAAGATTTTGGTCTATTTACAAAGCATTTCACAGGTTAGAATATTGATGCAGTGAGTTCACTATTACTATCATCATTTTTGTTGGGATGATAATAGCACATGATTACCACAGAGTTTATAGAGAGAAATTTAAATTACTTTTTAAAAGACTCCTTGGTCAATATTTGTCGGTTTGCAGCTATGGGTTCTGTCACAACAGTCATTCTAAAAAATGTTACTAACAAATAACTACTTGTTCCTGTCTAGTGCTCGAGATTTAAAATACACCGTTCATTTCAGTCTCAAAAGCGTAGAGTTTTTACAGTAAATGCTGTAGCTCTACTCCAGCGGGATGAGTCAGGCTTGTAATTTTGGCCTAATAAGTACTTTGGCTCTTTAAAATTGTCAGCAGCGGTAATTATTAAAAATATAAGGGACCATGTAGAGGAGTACAAAAAGAAAAGAATCACGCCCCGGGCAACCATTAGAGTGATAAAGGAGTGATACTCACTTTCAGTAGGTTGTTTAGTATACAATAATTATACTTCTAACTCCTGGCGTGATGCTCGGTTGGGGTCTTTGGGTATTTAGATCTTTAGTGTACTCTCCACGTATGTACGAGGTATCTTCATATTACAAAAAGGGATATAACATTGTTTTCCTATTCCGCAGGTATTACGTGCATATGTCGCAGGTCAAGAAATTTCTAAGAAGTTGACGAATTTGTGGAATAAAAGAACCCTTCTAGGCTTTTTCAGCTAATTCTGCTGTCCAAGAACTTAAAAAAATTAGTGACAAAAGATTAAGAAAATCGTTAAAAACATTGTTTTGCGAAATGGTGAAAAAATTAGCATAACCTCAAAAATGTGATGAGTGAAAAAACAATATTGATGCACCAAATTAAATAGCAGGACTTGCCTCTCTTTGGGCTAAGATCGTAACGAGCTTCCCTTTTAATATAAAAGGCAAACTTGACCAATTTTTTTGTCTTTTTTTTTCTGTAAAATTTTTCAATCCCCGATAGCTGTGTGCGATTACATACCAAAAACATGTATTTTCATTCGGATGAATTAATTCTTGAGTACAGCATATACAAACGTCTCTGGGTTTTAAATTTTTTTCTTCTTAACAAAAAAATAGTTTGTTTATCATAAAAATATTCTGTCATCTCATGGTGCGGAGAAAAAAAACGATGTTTTAGACAGAACCTCGTTTGCAAATTATCTGCCATTTCAAATAATTGTTGTGTTTCTAGCTTAAATATGGTCTCTTATTTTTGGTAATGGTAACAGATTAGACAAAAAGAAAAAATCGTGGCTGAAAGATAGATTTTATTTTAGAATTGAGGTTCTAAAGCGAGGCGTATATCTGGCGAAAACAACCCAGAGCTAAGTGAGACCGAGGTGAAGTATTTTCATCACAAAGAAACACAAGACAACAAGCATCTCAGGGGAATTATATTTAGCTTAATCTGAAAATAGCAACCGAGCATTGCAAACACTGATAATTAACGAGGCCAAGCAAGACGCCTTTTTTTCTTTTTTTTTTCAATGAAGTACCAGTGATAAATGTGAATCAAGTTGTTACATTTATTGTTATGTTATTTAACAAATTTACTAAAATGATGTACAATATCGCGTAAATTGTTACGTACAGAACGACCTAACTTTACTAAAGGACCAAAATCGACCAATCACGACCGACCTACGCAACTAAGTCCTACAGCCAATAGCATCACGGTAATTCTGACCAATCACTTAAACAAACCGGACTTAGACCATTCGACTGACAACAACTTTTCACTTGGCTCTCATGATGACTTCCGCTCGGGTTGTCGAAACGTCAGTCATCACTGTACAAAAACTGTCCTTCAGTAGGACTACACTCACCCGGACGATCAAACTACACTATTACAAAGTCAATACAATTGCAAAGGCCTTAGGTTTTAGACGAGCTTTATCCCCACGCTCTACACGTCTTAAAGCGAATCCCCGCACAATTGGCACATTTTTTTTGGTCATTTTATTGGCTTCATAGCACAAAAAACTTCAAAATCTCGGAGAAAAGAAAGACTTTTGGACACTCAACCATCAACATTCCTAAACTAAATACACAGACCTTCCATGGATGACGATCCAAGGTGATGTTTACGAATCGTCCGTGTACATACGGTATACGAAATGGAGTGCTCATGGAAACATCGAAGTCTTTTAAAAGATGATATTTGAGTGAATGACACAGGCATACTCGGAGAAAAAGAACTCAGAGTGCTCGCAATAGGAGTCTAACCTATCACCTTGTGATTAGTACTTCGGATTTTCTACCAACTCGTGGCAGGCTAGGCCGTTAGGCTATGTGCGTGGTGACAAATTTCATGTACACTGCTAGGATATGAATGTCAAATGTGATGCATTCGCGCAATGATTAAACTAAATTGACACATTGAAGAATTCACTCATGTGCAACATTAAAAAAATAAAGTGTTCTAAAACCTTGCGTCACACAGGAAGTCATAGAAAGTTGAAGAAAGTCCATAAAAACTGAAGACAAGTTAAACGTTTCTTATTCCCTGCCCAAGATTTCAAATGTAAAAGTTTTCTGTTTCGAGCAGCAACACCCGACTTACGTCTACTATGCTGCATTGCAAACTTAAAATTGGACATTTGATAAAGACAGTTTTCATATTTAATTAACATATCCTGTTTGAACAAGTTACTTGAAATAAGTGGTAGGAAGCCCACGTCGTGAATCCTTCGACTAGAAAGATCCTTTCTCTTTTAGTTAGAGAAATTAGATATATCATAGTAATTGCAACATCTTATCCCATTACATAGCTGCGAGGACTGCATAAAAAGAAAATGGGTCTGAAGTTTCAGTGACGTCGGGAGAGAGGATCATCTCATCGCAGTTGTTCGCAAAAAAATGTTTTTCTTCTATCTTCAGAAAGGAATGAGTATTACACTATGTCCAAATGATTTTAATAAAGTGTCTCATTATCAGATTTTTAACGTGCTGGCGTCAAAAAAAAAAAAAAAACTGGCTTACCTTTTTTTTAGCATGTAACACGCTTCCTCCCGAGTTTTAAGCGAGGATAAAAAGCCCTCTAAAAACGATGCTGTCTTTGGCACTTATAACGGTAGTTGCTGTCACAATAGTCAATATCTATATATCATGCTCTTAATAATTCATTTCTTGTTCCTGTTTGTCGTTGATCAACCCTCTAAAAGCGATGCGTCATCGGCGCTTGTTTCTCGTTTAATTTCTGGTTCCTGTTTGTCGTTGAGAATAATAATGCGCTGTTTTTTTGTCTTTAAAATTTAGAATCTGTTAAAAAATGTACGTTGCAACTTTTCGAAGTTGTATGAGTGTCTAAAGTGTAACTTAGGGTAAAATAAAACAGGGGGTTTTCTTAGAATTTTTATCAGCTTTAAGACAAAAAAAAACGTTAGAGGAACCTTTATATGATGAAATAAAACGCACGTACCTCACACGCACCTCACACTGTTTTCCCTTCACAACTCATGGGCGTCCTGCTTTCTTGAAATATGAATGAAAGAACCCCCGAACGTGTTTAATTATATTCCTTTTTCTTTTTTCATTTTGGAACGTAATAATAAATGCCTGTTTGCGACGTCATCCAAAATCAAGAGCGGCTTTGTATATCATGACAACTTTGGAAAACTTTGATTTAAAAGCGATCACGGTTTTGAAAAGAAAAAAAAATGACACAAGTACTGTAATTTCATTCATTTTCCTTTTCTCTTTCGTTCCTATAGATTTTACAATCCACCACGGCTGTATGCGTTTGATGTACTATTTCAAAAGCGAGCGTGAGGGTTTCATCAGGGTTTCCAAGCACGAAAAAACTGATGGAAGCACGAGACCGCAGGCTGAGTGCTTTTTTTGTTTTCGAGTGTTTGAAAACCCGGATGAAACCTGATGCACAATTTTTAAAATATTTTCTGAATCTTTTTTCCAGACACAGTAGAATGATGGCTTCAAAACAGCAATATTTAGGCAAAAAACACGGAAATTTCTCCTATGTAATGAAAGCAAAATGTTTCATTATTCACAGAAAGACGCCCCTGGATGCAAATCACAACCGACTAAGAACACCTGTGCGGCTTAAAGATAATTAGGTCCTCAAGATTCCACTTCTCAAAGCAGACAAGAAATACGATCGGTCAAGCAATTTGAACTTTATTCCCTTAATATTTATTCCCAAAATTATTTCTTTTTGACTTTTTTGACTCGGTTATTAAAAAGTGAGAGAAAAGTTTTCTCGAATCATTTATCCAAAGTGAACCTTATGATTCCGCTCTTGCCGCAACTTACACGAGCGCTATCGATAGCTTTTTTCAAATGTATATGTTAATCTTAAAGACCACTAACTTCATTTACCAGCGGCATGTAAATATGATATTTTTTCAGAGCAATTTATATAAAACAATGCAAAAGGTATCCACTATTATTCTCAGGTCCTAAGGATATCAATGATTTCTGATTTCTCCCATTTTTCTTTTATGAAGAACTCCCCCCCCTCCCCCCCTTGTCCGTTGCGGGTATCAAATTTATGTACATCCCCTTAGCACCAACAAAGGCATGAACTACAAGAGATGCCTTTTTGCAAGGTTTTTTTTTATTACTATCAACTTCATAATCATTCAAACATTACTTGTGAAAACTACTCGCAATTAATGAAGAAAAATGTTCAATATTAAGTTAAGAATTACCTTATTTTCCTTTTTCTGTTCCTTACGTTAAAATCTTTTTCAATAACTTTCTCCATTTGTTACTGAATCGTTGCGATGTAAAGTTAAACCCAGTTTTGTTATGGCTCTGTTTTTACTTCACTGGGTTCTGGTTTCATGCATTTGCCCGAACATTTCCTTGTTTTTGTTGTTATAATTCCCTGGTTATTGACATTAACTCTACTAAAAAATGGTGAAAGCTACTCTTTGGTGATTGCTATCAAGTGAATTTGAAAAGTCTTTCACACAACCTTTCATTAGATGAGTGGTATCAAGAACCTTCTCCGACCCATAGACTACACTGCCCTTAACATTTATTGTCGTGTTCGTGTTATTAAATTCAGCTGAAAGATAAATGTATTTACAAAGCGATACACATTTTTTGTTAAATAATGAGATAATATACACGATGCCCTTATATTTACACCACTCAAGAAGCTGAGCCACAAAGTGACCTATCTCATATCACTTTGCTTGGAAAAGTCCACCGACGTTTTTTTTTATTTTGATACGTTGTCAAGAAACTCGCCTGGCTTTGTATTCAGGTCTCTTCTTGTTAAGTAGAGACAAATGAACATCAAATGATTGGAAGACTACTCCTAGCTAGACTATTGAAATATCAGGCAGTAGCCTTTGGGGGTTGTGGTGGGGTGGGTTTCTTTTCTGCGCTTCTTATTTTTCATAGAATTCTTTGAACATGTTTGCACTATAAAAAAGGAAAACTTCACCGTGAGAAACTCTGATTTTGATTTCACATTCAACATTCCTGTAAAATATTTTTGGTGATGTACTTAAACGGTGCACTCGCCCTACGGGTTCATGCAGTTTGGTCAGTCGTTGAAAATTTTCTTGTTCTGTTTTATCCCAAATTGCACTGGAAACGCGTGATTACCTAAATAAAATGATTTTAACAAATTTCGTCTGGAATGAATGAAGTGCCCGTGCGCTTAGTTAAATAAGCTGTATAGGAACACTTTGAAGTCATTGCGCGAAGATCTTTAACTTGGATTCAAAATAAGCGTGAGGTGTAAGCGATCTATTAATTTCAAATACATTCTGGTCGATTCGGACGCATTTAACACACGGTTACGCAGGCTAAACCATTGAATTTTGCTGACTGTGTCTGGAAATTGGTTCAACGTTTCAAAATACTGAGTCACTATTATTACGTCAACTTTTTGTAATTTCAAAGGACATCGGATTTTGACTGTCATCACTTTTTTTCTACGCCTATAACGAGAGATAGCGCCTGTTTGTATTCCACTGACCTACGCTAAAATAATCATGGTTATAATTACAGCAATTGAAGGATGAAAAAAACGAAAAAAAAACAAAAACATAAAAGGCTCGAAAACCATAAGCTTGAGAGTTTGTGTCTTGCAGATTTTACTTTAAAGAAAAGAAGATTACTTTAAAGATTCTTCGGACAATTTTCTCTTCAATGACAAAGGCTATCCGATGAGAATTAGCATTCTAATGAAATAAATACTTGTTTGCCACTAAAGTTAAAATCTGCTGATAATGTTGACGATAGAGAAGAAAAGTTGAATACGTCGCATGTCAAAACCTTGTTCACATGTACCTACAGAGCGATTTATGAGTCCCCTTACTACGCGAAGTATATTTGCTTTACATTCAGTCTGTACCACAGTAGCGTGACTCACAATGAGGTGGGTGTTTAAGTTTGTAGATGAAGTTGGATCCACAGTTTTTTACAAAAATATTTGTTGAGTATTTGCAACCAGTAGAGCGATCACTAAAGCAGACCGTCCGGAGAACGTCACCATCTTCCACTGTAGGATGAGCACCATCCAACCAGCCTGGCCAGTCTGTACCACAACTGAATGCTTGCACACGCGTTGTTGGCATTTTTGTTCCTGCAGCTCCCACGAAACGATACCATCCCTCAGGGAGTAGTTTGTCACACAGCTCTACATCTCTTACGTTACTAATCTTTCTACTGGCTTCACTCAGGTTTTTATAATGATAGCAAGGATCGGCTACAAAGCGAAATAATTGCAACAGGACTTAGGTTATTAACATCAATGGTTCAAGATCTTTTCTAACGTCTTATAATTCTGGCAGCTTGTCAATCAGTGGTGAAACTTGTACTTAAGAGCGACGGTCAGGAAATATCGACCATTGAGTGGCAAGAGTTGAAAAATTAATTTCGCTTATTTTCTGACTATAAAAAGCTACTAAGAATAGAAGAAATTTCATGTATTTCTTTTTCTTCCGGAGCGCTTTAATTCTGAGAAAACTGAGAAAAACGAATTTGACCCGCGACGATCCCGAAAGGTCCCGCAAGCAAGTGTGAAATTGATATTTTAAACTGACTTTTGGTCTTCAAGGAAAAATGATTCAAGGGATCATGACACCGAATTTTGATAGAGTGAGTGCCGTACTTTCCCAGAAACTATATGACTTATCTTTATTGTTGTTCATAAATAGCAAACAACGCGCAGGAAAGTTCAACCGTAAAAAATCCCGCAAATACCTCCTTAATTCATATGTTTTTTTCACTATGTGATATAATTCAGATTTTCCTTTTAACTATGTCGTTAGAGGGATTTAAGGTTTTCCTTGATAATATGTTAGAATCAGCATGGGTTTTCTATACAGCGCCTCACGCGAAGGTTTTGAAATGACAGTAATTCATTCAAATTTTTTACAACGGCTGAGTAAACAATTCTTGTTGCGTGACCGTAACGTCAAGCGGAGTTTTTACACAGCAGGCCGGAATATACACGAAAGCGTACTGAAAACGATTCTGGTGTGAGCTTTTCGTCCTTTTTTATTGAAAAAAAGCTAATCGGCCAAAGAGAGGTTATTTTTTCTCATTGTTAAGGTGGAAGTTTTCCTTTTCAGTGAAAGATGTTTTCCCTGATAAATATCAGGATGAAATTTGATTAGCTCTCGGCTAACCTGTTTAACTTTTATACTTGTTTTTTCCGCTTCCTTTGGTTTCAGAAGAATCGGAACAGAAAGACAAAAATCATAGATTCTTTTTTAAATTGATATTTTCTTCAATTGTGAGGATTCATTTCTATTATTTATTGAAGAAATGACAGAGTTGGCTAAAGCTCGAAGCAGTTTACTAGCCATAGTAAATTGAATTAGTCAATTAAATACAAAGAGGGAATATTTAATTAGCGAAATTGGAGCGAATTTGTTTTGCCAGTTTTGTGTCATCATGGACGTTAAGTGCTCTTTTAGCTCCTTAGTCGGCGGTTCTTGCTCTTATGACCCCAGAGATAGGAGCAGATCAACTGAGGTTATTCCATTTCTGAACTGCAAAAGAGACATCGCGGTTCATAAGTCTTCCTTGTCAATAAGTGATGTAGAAACCGCAATCGAACTTATTTTGGGAAGAGTATCTACATCCTTTTCTTAGGAGTTAGACCTTTCGGAATTAACGATTTGTCCCCGGCACCGCTCATCCCTTGGTATTGGGTGGCGTTGAGGATCGAACTGTGCTGAGTTCCTTCGCTAATCTCGAAGCACGGCGGACAAGCCCAAAAAACGCAAAGGCAGAACGAGGACTTGGCAAAAGTGCTTGTTATTTGATATGGAAGAAACTGGGAATTTTTATTCCAGTTAGTTCAGGTATGTATACATCATTTTTCATCTTTTTCAACCAAACAGACCAGCTCTAAAATGGCGGTCCAATCTGACACTTCAATTAAAGCACTTTGTAAGCACTTTTCTTTTTTTTTTGTTTTGACTTTTTCAATAATTAAGTAGCCGTGACGGTCGCAAATTCAATAGCCTTTGTTTATTTACGTGTTTCTTTTCCTTTCATTACTCTAACATTTTATATTAGTGATTGTAGCAGCAAAAAGGTAAATTTAGAAGCCTTCACCGGACTCCTAAAATTACAGCTTTTTAAAGCAGATTCCCTGATGGCTGATAGATAGTTACAGGGAGACTCAGCCCCTAAAGGGTACCTTTATCAGGCTTCAGGTATATCAAAGGGTAGGGAATCGAAGGGTTGAAGTATATGGAAGGGCAGGAAAATCTATCATTTAAGTTTTTTAAAACAGGTTCCCTTACTTGTGTAAATTAAGACCGTAGTTGTTCAGAATAGTGATTATATCTTATCCGCAAAAACCTGCATTTTCCATCGATTCACTCAACAGGTATTTGTCGCAACTGCCGGGTTAATCTTGACATGCAGAAAATAGGGGAGCTGCCCACAAAGCTTCCGGAGACCAAGAACCTTTCTTACGAGGAAACTGTTGAGACTTCTGTAAGTTCTGAAATGGTACTCAATGGAAATAGTGTTATTAACAATGGCACCAAACAAGGCCCGCGGGGCAAAAAAGATAAAAAAAAAATGGATAGGGACCTTATCATCACAAAATCTGCATGAGCGGGCCCCGTTTCCTTACTGCCTTTCCTTGAAATGTAACGAATAGGGATAGAAAGCACAAATTAACCGATTTCGTGGACCTCAGACTGTGTGCTGGTATCCAAGAAAACAATGCCATATGCTTATTTTGTGCCTTCTACGTCAGTTTTTCCTGAGTTCCGCAGATAATGAAGAGGTTTAATACCCCGTGCATTTTATGTCGCCCTTGCGTCTGCACACAGTTGAAATTTATTTAGCGGATTTTCTATTTTTATTCTCACCAAAATCTGAGAACTTGAAGCAGTGGCAACAAGTTAAAGACCACGTAGTCCGCGATGGCAAGCTGAGGCCAAATTGTTCTTTTAAGAATAAAGGGTTCATTTAAAAAAAAACTGCATTTTTGCTTCCAATTGCCCCCACCTACACACACGCATCCCTCCACCTTATACCGCCAGGGATACGAGTTCATGCGATTTTCTCAAGGTTAAAAATACGGTGAATAACGCCCAAAAAACGTTTCGGGTTTCCAATATACCACTCCGGGTTCCTTTACTACTCGCTTTAAAGTTCGTACTTATTTGTCATAATGAAAGGTATTTTATGTAATAAATTAGGCACTTTTCATCATAAATTAAGGCAGCAAAAAAGATTTTATTTTTAGTCCATAATAAAGGAAACAAAGATCAGGAGGGATTATTGATCTTTGTCTAAGTGTTGGTTAACTTTGATAATTATGTACCCAATTAATTTTTTTTTAATACAGTTTACGTTATATTTATTTTGCGTCCTTGTCTAGGGCGTGATGTGTAACCTTCCAATTGCTGCAAGTACTCCTTGTTCGGTGGTAGCACATGACTTACTAGATCAAGAAACGTCATTATATTTACCAGCAACCCTCCTAGAAGAAACCGAGACAAGCACTACAGGAATGAACTTGGAAGAACCTATTGACCACCTTAGCGCAAAGCCAAGCAAGCGGTCTCAGCTGTTCTTGGTGAAATAGCGCCTAATGATCTAGATCTTCTCTGGGAATCTATTATGTCCTCAAAACAAAATGAAACTGGAAATTACACTTGTTCTAGTGGTTTGGATAAAGAATTGATGTACACGCCACTCAAGCTTTGAGCACCAAACCCAGCGACTTTTCCTAAAAATCATCTGGGGACATTTTAAAGTCGTCGTGAC
Organism: Pocillopora verrucosa; assembly: GCF_036669915.1. NCBI lineage: Eukaryota > Metazoa > Cnidaria > Anthozoa > Scleractinia > Pocilloporidae > Pocillopora > Pocillopora verrucosa. The sequence continues at coordinate 7,828,040 of NC_089316.1, read as the reverse complement.
TTGTACGTCAGCATTGACGTTACCATGGCAACCGACTTTTGAGAGCCATATTTTCCAAAACTTGCTGTTTTACTCATTCAATTATACCCTTACACTGTTCTTATACGACGTCAAGAAGTGCATTGTTAATATTGTGAAGAGTGTAGCGTTTCAAAATGGCCAAAACTCACCCAGTTTGGCTTTTCTATCTCACTCTCTAAGTAGAAACACAACTTTGCAACTGTGAAACCTACAAGGATTACGAAAAATGATTATTTGGGGATCAAATATCCACTTTCATGGATTTCGAAACTGGAAGTGTTTACACAATTACCGCCGACCCACCATGAAAATTCCTTAACTTCGATATCGCCTTATAGAGATTTCCTTCAATAACCCAAGCTAATTCCCAGGTATATTTTAGATGTATGTATACATGTGGGATTTAACTAGAATGAAGTCAATTTGGAGTTATACCACATGTGCAATATTGCCGTCGAAAATCAATAACAAAACGGAGTTTTTGTTATTCATAAAACCTATTCCTCATTTTTAAATAATTTCTGCTCGGTGAGTGTCGCTTTTGCTCTAAAAGAATCTTCTAGTAAAAGAAGAACAGTGATTCTGTTGGAATAAAGTGTCCAAATTTCTCCGTACGACTTTGTTTGCGAACGAGAGGCAAGTTGATGTATGCAAATTTCACGTAAATGATTAGCCAATTTTGTGACTCCGACCACAAACACCGATATTCTAATTTTTCTAAAAAATAAAAAGCTTTTGGCAGGAACAATCCACAGCAGGTATCTTATCTACCTAAAAGCTACTTATGGGCAAAAAACGAAAGAAAGCGATTTTTCAACTCTTGCCACGAAATTAAGATTTTGGTCGATATTTCCTGACCGTCGCTCTTAAATTGTGTTTTTTCTTTCATTTATATTGGGCAAAAATAATACGAGTACGTTCGCGACATCATCCAAAATCAAGAACAACTATACACATCATGACAACTTTGATTTCATGGTTTTGATAAGATGAAAATGGCAGAAGTACTGTGACTTTATTAATTTTCCTTTTCTCCTTCCTTTCTACAAATGCTACAATCCGGCTGAGAAAGAAAATTAACAACTAAAAGATTTGCCACCGGCCGATTTTCGCCGTGTACTTGAAAGATTTCTTCTCAAATGAGATGTCGAGTTCAACATAGTAAGAGAAATTTCATATCTACAAGCAACCATGTATTTTTTGTTTATCATATAAACACAACAGCCCTCTACTGACAAGAAAAGTCGACTTTTTTAATGAATGAAAATAAAAGGATCAACAATCCTTGAATAAGAGTCGTAAAGTGCGTTGATGCACTCAAGATGAAAACATCCGTTGAATCACTACAAAAACAAACAGTGGGCCTAATTTTCAATATAAAAAAAATCACAGTTATTGAATTGGTCCTTACCTACAGAAAAAAATCTTTCAGGTACACGGGTCGTGGCAAATCTTCCAGCCGTTGGTTTTCGTTTGCGTCAAAATCGTCGTGAAGTAGCTTCGTTTCTGTATGCACAGCCTTTGTGTATTGGAACTTGAATCCGAGATAAGTCCTTTAAAAAAATTGTTTTAACTATGATTCCGTGAACAAGAATTGATGCATTAAGGACAGTTATTTTTTATGAGGTTTCTATTTTAGTAAAGACGCCCCTTGGACGCAAATTACAACCGCCGGACCTGTGTGGCTTAAAGATAATTAAGTCCTGAATATTCCACTTCTCAAAGCAGAAAAGAAGTACGACTGGTCAAGCAATTTGAACTTTATTCTCTTAATAATTATTCCCAAAAAATATTTTCACTTAACTCAGTTATCAACAATTGGGAGAAACGTTTTCTCGAATCATTTATCCAAAGTGAACCTCGTGATTCATGCTATCAATTGTTTTTTTTTTTTTTAAGCATATTAACCGAGAAAGCCATTGGTACACAAGGAAAGTGAAAGAGGCAATTCACACAAGACTCAGCCCAATAAACATAAACAGGGACAACGGAGCCGAAATACCGGAAGCGTGGATGCCTACAATAAAAAAGCATCGAAACCAACGACGCACAAAAAAGCAGCGAACGCCTGAGGAAGCCATGGTACATGGAAACAATAGCCGGATTGAAATGCACCAATCACAACAGACCACCATGATATAAAAAGCCGTGCCAGAACCAGTCGACCTCATCGCCTGAAGAAGACTTGCAGTAAGCAGTCGAAACGTGCGTTCCACATTTAAGTGACCTTGTCGTGAGACAACAGAACAAACTAATAATATCATCCAACTACCACGATGAACAAAAACCTATTTCATAACAAAGTATTAACTTTATGAAACATATTTTGTTTTACGTTTATGTGCTATTAACTTGAAATAAACTTGTAGTTTTAAGCTTTTATGTAGTTTCAGGCTGGTGATGCAGAGGTCTCATCGGTTGGTCTACTGGAATCCGGATTGATGTGGCCTGTAATCGAGCCTTAGCCAGGTCATTATATCAGTTCCCTGGGAAAAGAGTTGTTTGCCCCACATAACCTCCCCTTCCAAAAAAGGGCCAAGGAAATCTTACAATATGGATGAATATAAAATCCCATGTAGGGAGAGTAGCTTTCAGCCTCTTTCACTCTTTCATTCCTCTCAAGAAACACGAATCCAAGATGGTTATGGCAACGCACGGTGCCAAAGTTTAAATCATGTGCCCATAAAATTAGCCAAAACCAGTTGAATACATCTTGGGCTGTCTCTACGCGATTTATTATTTATTTTGGTGAATCGTTCTATTTTTACTGTTTCCTTATGTTATTTGTTGTTCATTAATTTTACTTTTCTAAAGAATCAGTATACGATGGTGGAATACAAAGGCGTGTTGGATGTGATTAGTAAAACTTTCAGGTCAGGTGGAACTTGATAAAAGAAGTTAACTTTTTTTTAATGCGTTACAGACTAGCTTTTTATCTCTAGTTTCAAATCCATCTACATTAAATGGAGGTACAGTATTGTCCTTTTGAAACAATTTTACAGAGAACTGGACCGAAATTGGTGGAGAACTGATACCAGCTTGTTTGAGGACCGGATCCAGTTTTTGGATTGACTTTTATTTACGGCTAAGTGATCAAGTCCACATTTTCATGAAATAGGTGTTTTCTTCTTTTCCTTTTCTCCTCTCACGGAGGTTTCTTTGCAAAATCTTAGGCAGGAGTAAGAGGATTTTACAAAGGATTGATTCCCAGTGTCCTCAGGTAAGGCAGAATGTTAAGGATGAAATTGATAGTACAAGTAGATTTGGTAAAAAGTTTTATCACATAAACTGCGGTGTTAAAAAGGGATTTCCGGCCCTGAGAAAGGCCGTAAGAACACGATACGAAATTTTTTCACGTGTGTTGATATAGCGAATCAGCTGCTAACGCGTCTCTCGCCTTTGGCGGCACTCGGTCAGGTTAATGAATGAGCGGCACAGCCTTCACAATTCTCAATACAAGGTTCTTTCTCGGGTTGTGGCGGCTAAAAAACTATCTTGATCTTACACCAAATTCTCATCACTTGTTTACAAAGAAATGTCTAAGAGCTAGAGGGGAGAGTTAGCAATCAGATCTTGGTGGTTAAAGAGTAAATGAATCAAACCAGTATGCTAAAGATCCTTATTAGTATTAGCTGAGAACTTGTTTTTAACTTGCACTCTGTATAGTACTTGCACTCATTCAGCCTTTCTGCCTTATGGAATGCGTTCTTTTTATCACTAGGAACTAGGCACATTGTCAGTAAAAAATCCAACACGGGTGGTTAATACTTGCTTATGTCTCCAGTACGTAATTACAGAGTTAAAAGAAATGTATTCAGACTTAAATTTTTACAGGTGCACTTTTCATGTGCATGGAAAATGCAGAAGTGGGAGTATACTTGGAAATCACAATTTGTATAGGTAATCACATGATTTCGAGTGCAATTTGGAATAAATAAGCACGAGTAAATTTTTTCAAAGACTAACAAAATTGCACGAGCCCGTAGGGCGAGTGCAATTTGTGGTCTTTGCAAAAATTAACAAGTGCTTGTTTACTCCAAATTGCACGAGAAAAATCATGTGATTACGTGTTAATAATATACATGGAAAAATACGAGATGGTCTATCATAATTAAACATATTCAAAGCGCGCACATCAAGTGCAAAAAATAATTTATTCAAACCGTGCGTTCGGTCAAAACAACTGCGTACGATCAAAACAATAATATGCAATGATATCTTCACATCTTTAAGGTACAAAAAAGTTCAAAGTCCGGCTAAACAGTTCAAGGAATTGTTCAGTCTGTGTCCCAATAACTTTCGATGAAATGGAATCGTCGTTTCCGAGGTTTAACCATGTTTGTTTGGATCGCTCGAGCAAAGTGTTAAGCTGGGTCGAATCGTAAGTTTCGATTTCCTCGGCAATTCCCTTCTCTAAACACCAGTTTTTCCAAACGGACAACCAAAAAGCAGTGCTTTTTACAATGTTTTCGTTGTTTAAGCTGTTTTTCAGCTGCGGTGGCGAAAGAAAACCTACTTAAAACGCCGGCCATTGTTTCGCTCGCAAATTTTCAAATTTTCAAATTTTGTTGCGACATCCAAGGCTCGCATTTGATTGGCTATCTGCGAGTTTCTTTGATTATTGACTAATCTAGAATGTCTGATTTGTTTCTTTCTTTGCACTGAATCAACCCTCTTCTGCACTGAATTAACTCTCTTCTGCACTGAATTACCTGAAAACTGCATTTGTTATAACCAATCAAAACTGAGTAATTTTTCCATGTATATTATTAGAAAACTTTATACCCCGCAAACCTAATTCAGCCCAATTAACCCCTTTAACTTCCAAGGTCTGTTTATTTATTCTCCTCTCTAGTGGTTACACATTTCTTTGTAAATTAGTTAGGAGAATTTTGTTCTACCTGATAAGTTTCAGTATCATCGTCACCTTTTTGTTGGATGATGTAGAGATGTTACAAAGAGAAGTTACATGTTAATCACCTCTGGGAGTGAAGGCTTATGGCCTCACCAGCTTGGCATAGCTCAAATAATTGCATTTAACTCCCACATGGAAAGATACAATGACGCAGATATAGCACATTTATGGAAAGTGGCTGCGATCACAAAATGATGATATACTCTTTAGTAATTGGTAATTACACACAAAGCAATCAGATTAGCAGCCATGGGTTCCCATCTCAAGATGTATAGTTCACTTAATTCTTTATTTCCCAAGATTGATCATGGTATAAATTCTCCTTACCATTTTTATGTATTGCCAAGCAGACAGGAATCTCTAATTTAAATGAAAGGAATTAACTTGAGTTTTACTGTTTGGATGGAACTTGAAGTTTGCTCATATCATTTTATTTTGATCAGGGTTACGTTTCGGCGTATCACATGGAGCACTGCAATTCATGGCTTATAAGGAGCTGAAGAAAGGCTACAGTCAATATTTTGGAACACCAATCAACAAGAAGCTGGTGAATACTGTCTGCGCGTGTCTGTATAGTTGATTACATGCGTCTTTCAAGCTCACAAATTCAACTGAGTTAGCAAACCAGAAACTCTTGATCTTAAACCTGGACAAACAAGAACATGTAAAGTTCTTTAACTCTGATCACATTCATAGTTTAGGGTGGATGATTGAAGTGTTGTAATTTGTTGGAAAAAAAACTTTACTCTCAACTCCCTTCTCCACCCAGAAGGATTGATAAGAATGAACCCTTCCCCCCCCCCTATATTGACTCACATTTAATTTCTCCTTACAATATCACCTCAGAATCACTCATGGAGGTCATGAGAATAAAGGAAATTATCAGCAAGAAAAAAAGCTCTTGATTGTTAAAGAAATTTTTCTCGTCAGCACCTTTGGAAATACATAGAGGACAGGCTTAATACGAACACATGTAATGACCATTGGCTCATGTAAAGGGAGAACACGAAAGAGGGAAGAGTAAGGAAAGTTTGTGGCATCTTATCTTGGGTAGTCATCCTCCATGACGAGCTTCAGCATTTGAAACCACAGCTGACGCCCGAACGACAATCTTTATTACTAGTTGTACATGTGGCTTGTGGGAAGGTACGGATAGGATTAGGTTTAATATTCTGTAACCATGAGTCATCTTGGGATTCAGTTATTTTTTATAGGAATTGTTTGCTCTTTGAGTTATGTTTTGCTAAATTTCTTTTTCTAGGTAGGTAGCGCAAAGAAAACCTGTTCTTTTGATCCGATGCCCACCTCACTGGTTTTTAGCTGCATTGATGTCCTGCTTCCCGTGATCACAAAAATGATAAATCTATCCCTCGTGGATGGTGTGTTTGCTGATGTCTGGAAATGTGCACTTGTTAAGCCGTTGCTCAAAAAAGCTGGTCTTGATCCACTTCTTAGTAACTACAGACCTGTTAGTAATTTGCCATACATATCGAAGCTCACCGAAAAGGCGGTGTATAATCAACTTCATTTACACATGATAGACAATTCTGTTTATCCAGAAATGCAATCATCTTACAGAAAAGGACATAGTACCGAAACAGCGCTTCTTCGAGTTGTTAACGATATCTTAATGAAGATGAATTCACAAGAGGTCACTCTTCTTGTCATGTTGGATCTTAGTGCCGCCTTCGACACTGTTAATCATGATATAATGATCAAACGTCTACACGAAGAATTAGGTATTGCTGATTCTGCCCTGAGCTGGTTTGAGTCATATCTCCATAACAGGATGCAAAAAGTTGACATCGAGGGATCGATATCTAACCCATTCGATTTAGGCTGCGGAGTTCCTCAAGGGTCGTGTCTTGGACCGATTCTATTTATTATATGTGCATCTAAGCTCTTTAAGATCATTGAACACGAGCTTCCTTGTGCTCATTGTTATGCTGATGACACCCAGTTATATCTGAGTTTTAAACCTAATGCTACATCTCAAGACCAAGTCTTGCAAGCAATGGAGAACTGTATTGAAAAGATCAGGAAGTGGATGATTCATGATAGACTGTTAATTAATGATAGCAAGACTGAACTGATTTTAATAGGCTCCAAACAACAATTACCTAAAATACAGCCAATCAGTATCTCCGTTGGCAACTCGGTAATTAATAATAGCTCCGAGGTTAAAAATCTAGGCTGTTGGTTGGATGCTAACCTAAGCATGTCTAAGCATATTACAAATATTTGCAAATCTGCATTCTTTTATCTTCATAACATTAGAAGCATTAAGACAGTCTCCATACTTTAGTTCATGCGTTTATAACGAATAGATTAGATTATTGTAACAGTCTTTTGTATGGTGCCTCAAAGGAACTGATAGCTAAAGTACAACGTGTACAGAATGCAGCTGCAAGACTGCTATTGAACGTTGGAAGGTACTCGCATATTACTCCTATTCTATATGAGTTACACTGGCTTCCAATCCAGGCTCGCATTAAATTTAAAATTCTTTTATTTACTTTTAAAGCGGTTCATAATTTACCTCCGTCATATATTAACAGCCTTATATCTATTAAATCAAAATATTCTTATTGTCTTCGATCTAATGACAGTCTTTACTTAGAGCCCCCTAAGGGTAAGATGCTGAAGACATTTGGAGATCGGTCTTTTCAGGCAGCAGCACCATACTTATGGAACAGACTTCCTCATGAAATTAGAATGATTAAGTGTTTGGATAAATTTAAAAAAGCTATTAAAACGTTTCTGTTTAATGAAGCTTTTTGTAATCATTAACTCAGATATATTACATTAAAATAATTTATTCTTATGTATTTTTAGCTACCATTACTATTGTAAATTTTTATTTAGATATATAAGGTTTTTAATTTTTATTCAGTGTAAGCACTATTGATCTGTACATGTAAATAGGGCTATACAACTAATAAATTATTATTATTATTATTATTATTATTATTTTTCTTCATAGAGTTCAACTGAATATCTTGTAATGGCTTCACTGTACAAAATTTCGCGGCAACAGCGAAGGATCCTTATCAAGTGGTTAGATCAAGACTTCAGGTTAGGATAGGAGATTCATTAGCAAATTATTGACCTGTAATTTTGAAATGGATTTCGTTTTACTTTTATATGCTATTATCTTGAAATATACTTGTAGTTTTTAGGCTTTTTTCAGTTTTCAGGCTAGTGATGCAGTGATCTCATCGATTGGTTAGCTGGACTCCGAGTTGATGTGGCCTGTGCTTAAGCCTCGAGCCTCAGCCAGGTCATTGTGTCGGTTCCTTGGGAAAAGACTCGTTAGCTCCAAATATTATCCTTCCCAGGAGTTCAAATAGGCACAAACAAAAGTCTAGGGAAACCCGACAATATGAATGCACATCAACTCTCACGGAGGGAGAGTAGCTTTCGCCCTCTTTCACTCTTTCCATTCCTCTCAAGAAATACGGATTCAAGAAGGCTATGGGAACGCACCGGGCCAAATTTTTAATTCTGTGCCGATAAAATTATCGAAAACCAACTGAATTTATGTGGGGCTGTCTCTTTGCGAATTTTTTTTGTTTTGTTGATGATCGTTCTTTTTAATTGTTTCCTTCTGTTATTTATTGTTCATGAATTTTACTTTTCTAAAGGATCAGTACACGATGGTGGAATACAAAGGAGCGTTGGATGTGATTAGTAAAACTTTCAAGTCAGTTGGAGCTTGGTATGAGAACTTAATTTCTTTAATAGGTCCTAGACTAGCTTTTCATTTCCAGTTTCAAATCCATCTACATTAAATGGAGGTACATGTATTGCCTGTTTGAAACAATCTGACAGAGAACTGGAACGAAATTGGCGGAGAACTGAGTCCAGCTTGTTCGAGGACTGGGTCCGGTTTTTGGATTGACTTCCATTTATGGCTAAGTGATAAAGTCCACATTTGCATGAAATAGGTATTTTCTTCTTTCACTGGTTTCCTCTGACAGTGGGTTCTTTTCAAAATCTTAGGCATGAAGGAGTAAGAGAATTTTAAAAAGGATTAATTCCCAGTGTCCTCAGGTAAGGCAGAATGTTAAGGATAAAACTGATGACACGAGGAGATTGTGTGATCAGTTTTATGTGTTAAACCACTGTGTGTATTTAAGAATTGGCCAAGAGGGCATAGTAGGCTCCCATCTTTATTTTTAGGGGGCGGTTTAATTTGTAAAGAAAAGATTCTTAAGAGATGGGGTACCCAATAAGGTGCTTGAAGTTATTTGTACATTCTAGCGTGAGAGAAACTGGGAAGAAGAAAGAGGCGACAGAAACATTCAGAGGCTGTAGAATTGGAAGTTAGTTTTATACAATAGGTATCATATCATTGTTTTTGTCAGGTATATGTTCGAATACTGCAGATAATTAAGATACTTATCCTTATCACAAGTTTTTGTGCTCCATCTGATGTGTTAGTGTAAATTTTTGCGGTTTTCTATTTTTTTCCGAATTTCGGAAATCTAACTAAGGAGTGCTGTAGAAGATATCTAGAAACATTAATCTCTGTGAACACTTTCATTGTTGGTTTTACTGTATTTTGCGTGTTGGATTTTTTTATTTTTAGAGTAACGCCGTTATTCACTTCCTTCTGCCGAACAGATGACATCATACATATGACATAAATAACACAATCCAGCAATGGGAGACCATGGGCAAAATTCCCGCTCGTGGTTTTATTACCAAGCTTTATTCAGCAACAGCTCCGACTGTTTCCAAATATGGAAAAAATATGTTAACCGTTAACCGCCCAGTGCGTTTACACTTTTTATGAGTCATTTCATTCATAACGGAATATGAATATGAATTTTTCTCAGAGCATTTTATACACAACAATGCAAGAGGTATCCATCACTATTCTTAGCTCTTAAAGATAACAATGATTTATCCCTTTGTTCTTTTACGAACTTCTCCCCACAAACCCCCCCCTCCCCCCAACTGTGGGTAGCAAATTAATGTAAATCCCTTTGCACTAACAACAAAATGCCTTTTTGCAAGTTATTTTTTACAATTACTGTTTATTAAATAATAATTGACAATTGAATTCTAACATTACTTGTGGGAAAATTACTTGCAATTTAATCATGGAAAATGTTCAATATTAAGTTAATTGTGACAGTTCCAAAGAAAACTATCTTACTCTCCTTTTGCTATTCGTTACGTTACGATCTTTTACAATAAGTTTCTCCATTTATTACTGACTCTTTGTAATGTAAAGTTAAAACCAGTTTTGATTGATTGCTTTTTTTTTTTTGCCTCACTGGGTTCTGGTTTCATGCATTTGCCCAAACATTTCCTTGTTGTTGTTGTTGTTATTTTTCCCTGGTTATTGATTTTTAGTCCACTAGAAAATGGAGAAGGCTAATCTTTCGCGATTGCTATCAAGTGAATTTGAAGATTCTTTGACATAACCTTCATCAGATGAGTGGCATTGAGAACCTACTCTGGCCCTTGGACTACACTAACCTTAATATTTACTCTCGTGTTTGTGTCATGAAACTCGGCTTAAAACTGTTCGTGTAAGTTAAATTTATTTACCAAGAGATACACAGTTTTTGTTAAATAATGAGATAAAATACACGATACCCGTCTATTTACATCACTCAAAAAGCTGAGCTACAAAGTAACTCAACTCACATAATTTTGCTTTGAAAAGACCAGCAACGATTTTTTGGATATTTTAATACGTTGTTAATGAACTCGCCTTGCCTTGCCCCATTTGCGATGTGTTCAGGTCTCTTCTTGTAAATTAGAGACAAATGAACATCAAATAATTCGAAGACAAGTCTTAGAAAATTGAAATATCAGGTAGTGGGCTTTGGGGATGGGGCTGAGTTTCTTTCCTGCGCTTATTTTTTTTCATAGGATTCTTTGAATATTTTTTTCAGGATGAAAAAGGAAATTTCACAGTGAGAAACTGTGATTTTGATTTCAATTATAACTCCTGTGAAAAATTGTTGGTGATGTACTTAAACGGTGTAAAAAATTGTTTACAACTTGTATTTACCTTGTATGTACTTGTTTTTAGCACCTCGTAGCTCGGAATGCTTTTCTTTTTACGTGTTTATGTTGTAGGGAAAAATTAACCTCAGAAAAACAGGTCAACCTGAAAAAGCTACATGCACTTTTTGATCATAATCGTACACATGCAAGTTGGTTAGCCTTTGAAAATTTACTCGTGCTGATTTCTCCCAGACTGCACTCGAAACGCGTGATCACCGATACAAATTGCTGCGAAAATAATTATAACAAATTTCGTCTTGAATGAATGAGTTGCCCGCGCGTCTATTTAAATAAGCTTTATAAGGACACTATGAAGCCACTGCATAGATCATTAACTCAGATTCAAAATCGGTCTACGATGTAAGCGATCCACTTCGAATGAACCATTGAATTTTGCCTACTGTGTCTGGAAATTGGTTCAGCGTTTCAAAATACTGAATCAATTATAACGTTAACTTTGTGTAATTTCATAGGACATCAGATTTTGACTGTCATTACTGTTTTTTTGTCTACGCCTATAACATAATATGGCACCTGTTTGTACTCCATTGACCTGTGCTAAAATAAACATGGTTAAAAATTTAGCTAAAGAAGGATTAAAGAACAAACAAACAAACAAAGAAAAACCGTAAATAAAAGGCTCGAAAACCATAAGCTTGAGAGTTTGTGTCTTGCAGATTCTACTTGAAGATTACTTTGAAGATCCTTCAACTGTTTTCGATGACAAAGGCTGTCTGAGGAGAATTATCATTCTAATGAAATAAATACCTGTTTGCCACCAAAGTTAAAATCTGCTGATAGTGTTTACGTTATAGAAGAAAGGTTTACTACGTCACATCTTAAAAACCTTGTACACATGTAGCTACGGAGCGATGTGTGAGTCTTCTTACTACGCTAAGTATATTTGCTTCACATTCAGTCTGTACCACAGTAGCGTGAGGGACAACGAAGCGAAGGGAAAAGTTCGTAGATGAAGTGAGATCCACAGTTTTTCACAAAAATAGTTGCAAGGTATTTGCAACCTTCCTTACGATCACTAAAGCAAACTTTCCTTTTAATTTTACCATCTTCCACTGTAGGATGAGCACCATCCAACCAGCCTGACCAGTATGTACCACATCTGAATGCTGGCACACGTGTTGTTGGCATTCTTGTTCCTGCATCTCCCACAAAACGATACCATCCCTCAGGGAGTTGGTTGTCACACAATTCTTCTGCAAAGTCCTGTTTATCGTTAGTGCTCTTTCTATTGGCATCACTCAGGTTTTGATAATTATAACATGGGTCGGCTGGTAAATGAAATAAACATTACTAAAGGTTGTGGTATCAAAGATAACTTTTTTTGTTGTTGACATTTTTCAAGTCAATCAGTTCGACAAAAACCAGAAAGGACTAATGTTTTACAAAAACAACTATGCGTTAAGTAAAATTTAAAGAAGAATTTGGATTAGACACTGATGATGCACGAAAGAACTAAAATGAAATGGTAGCATTGTAAAGAATTATGTTAACTCTTGCTTTAATCGCCCATCAAAGCCTTTCGTTGTTTGTACCTCAACTGGATGTTACCAAATGCGTTTAAGACATTTTTGATCTTCATTTCCCACACAACAATACCAGCCCAGAGGTATCCGGTAGTAACACAATTAAGTCCCAGGAGTGTGCAATGACTCTCTGTCTATTAGCATCAACCAATTATTTATATTCATAACGCGAATGAATGAGTTGCCAGTAATTGGATCCTTGTGTTTGTACAAAGATTTCTAGGATTGCCACAGGGCAAACATTGCAATTCGCTAAAAAGAAATGTATGGTAAAAGGTTGACGTACAAAAAGCCCTATTTTGGAAAGAGATCAATGCTTTTTGCCGCAGTTTTATCATAAATCGATTAATGTTGATACGCGGAAAGTGTAGTTTTTGTTACAATGAACACGAAATATAAAACGTACCGATAAACTTCTCTCTTTATGTAAGGTCTAATGTGAAATCGTCATGGCGTAATGGTCTCAAAATATTACAAAATTCGCCATAAATCGTTATGAAATAACTCATTTAAGAGGCTGTCTCTCTTATTTCCACCCGGTCAATTTTGCGTCAAAAATAATTTTGCCTGAAACTCTGTTAACAGAAACACTTTACCTAAGAAAGAACTAAATTAGATTTGATTTGATTCGAAATAATTTTCTGACTGCATTACGGGCCAAAATTATTCCCCAGTCCGTAGGGACCGTCGCAACGTCTCGAAAAATTGAAATTGTAAAATATTTGATTGGCATAGTTAAGCCACAGAATTTATATCAGATTGCTTAAAAACCTTTCTAGTTTACCAAGAAAGTTAGAATTTTCCCTCTCAACATATTTGAAAAGGCGAATTTTAGCATATTCTGACCACTAGTAATCGCCATCGGCCGATGGTCGTAAATAACCTTGATTTAGACGCTAAGTTTTGGGATTTGGGACCTGGTTGACGATTGTAACCTACACAGCCATTAAGTTTAGACTTTATGATAACTCCAGCAAATACCTCCAAAATTCAGCGGTCGGCATCTGTCGATACTCTTCTTTGACTCGTTGTTGCGAACTGAACTCGAAAACTAAAGCCATGTTTCGCGCTTAATGTCCCGTTGAAACTTTGGATTGCAACTGCATTCTCTTCAAGAATCAGTCATAGAACTCCACTTGTAAGTCTATGTGTCGAAGTTTGGCGTTTTGAAATTTAAAGCTGAACGATTGCACTATCGCGCATAACAGAGGTCCACATTAATCATTGCGGGTGAACCCGCCGATCCTTTATTTGTTTTGGAAGGCCTGCAAGTGTAGTATGGCATGCAAGTGCTTTTTCGAAACCAGAGAGGCTTCAGTCTGTAGCGAGTCTTCAGCGAGGTTGTTAAAGCTTTCATTGGACAGAGGATACGCATTGACGAAACACCCAGTGAAGGGAACAACAGCTGCAGTACGAATAGTAGACGAATCAAAGAACACTCTCTGTATAAATAAGATTGAACATTTTAGTAGCTTCCACAACTTCGAATATGAAGATATCGGTCTGAGAGTTTGGAAATGTTATGGCATCGGTAAAGGGAAGTACATTCCATATGACGTAATTTATATCAAGCACCAAGGTCAAACTTCCCTTCAAACCATAGAATCTCAAGGGTTTTATGATCCTCCTGAAAAGCGTGTGGTCAAGCGTCGTTCAAAGGGCAGCAAGGAAACAGAGAGTACAACGCCATTGTTTGAATGCTCTGTGTTGAAGTGTTCGAAACCTTTTCGCAGCTGGAGCTGCACCTGGACATCGGAAAGCATACAGTCAGCAGGTTAAAGCCAGTATGATGCAATCAAAAGGGACTGGGCCCTTAAGTTCTCGTCGATAGATACCGCTGGTATCGAGTGTTCGAGCTGTTCGTTAGATTCTAGTACACCACTCCTCTCCTGGATACTTCGCCCCACTCGTCTTTACGAACAGGATGGGCCGTAAGCAAACCAAGGGGCAGCGTTAGATTTTCAGAGAAAGTAAAAGAATACCTAACGGCACGGTTTACACTTGGAGAAAGAACTGGGCGAAAGGCCGACCCCGCCAAAGTTGTAGTGGACATGCGAAATGCGAAAAATGAATCAAATGCACATTTGTTCACTAGAGAACAGTTCCTGACAAAGAGCCAAGTTCAGAGCTTTTTCTCCCTGCTAGCAGCAATGAGGCGAAAAGATCAGGGTGTGATCGGGATATCACTGGATGAGGAGGAAGATATCCAATGCGTCCAGGAAAATTCCGAGAGATAAGATCTGGTAGACAAAGTTAACAAAGAGATCAAAGTCTCACATCCAATCTGCTACGATACATAGGACCTCTGTGAACGTTACCACAATGACACACTTCAGAAATTCAATGTGGTTTTGTTGAGAGCCATCTGTAGTCATTTTGAGATCCCTGTAAAATTGAGAGACAAAAAACAGATCCTCATAGACAAACTGTCGGACGTGATTAGTGATTTTCAGTGTGTTTCTCAGTAGACTTATATAAACAATGTCTTATATGGTGGCTGAAAGTGTAGAATAAGCTCTACAGATACAAACTACCTTTACTTCCGATATCAAGTTCTGACGGCGTTGTTACAGTGTAATATATTATAATATCTAGTAGTCAGTGAAATGTTTTGATGAAATCGATTGAAAATTTACCAAAAGCAACACTTATAATATCTGTTCATACGAAGCATGTGTCAAGTCTTTAACACGTTGGTGGCCGATTTCTCCGGCTATTGACAGGTTGCTGTTCTGTGGACACAATCGACGCAGAACCGAGAGAAGCAAGCTCAGTATATTTGAAATTGATTGATTAATTATAATAATAATAATAATAAAAGATTTATACCGCGCCAGTATCCTACTGTTCAAAGGCGCCTACAAGAAAAAAAACTTAAACATTAACACTTAAGACAGCTAATATTAATTATAAAAGGCTTTTCTAAAGAGTAAAGTTTTTAATCTACGTTTAAAAACAGACACAGACTGAGCATTTCTAATTTCACTTGGCAAAGCATTCCATAATGATGGTGCTGCTACAGAAAAGGATCTTGCGCCATATGTTTTCAAGTTATAGGATGGAGAAACCAGAAGGTGCTTGAATGATGAGCGTAGTTGACGCGATGGGGTGTAAGATGTAAGCAGATCACAAATGTACGACGGTGCCAGGTTGTTAAGTGCCTTGTAGGTTATAAGTAAAATCTTAAAAATAATACGTTGGTTAACGGGAAGCCAATGAAGATTGAAAAGAACAGGCGTAATGTGATCATGCTTTTTTGTAAGTGTGACGAGGCGCGCCGCGGCATTCTGGACGTGTTGTAGCCTTTTTATAGCGTAGGCTGGTAGGCCATACAAAAGGGAATTACAGTAATCCAGCTTCGAAGATACAAACATATGAACCAGCAATTCAGTAGTGGTCGCTGAAAGATATTTCCTGATATAGCTAATATTTCGCAAATGATAAAATGAAGATTTACAAATGTCAGTAATATGATCCTTAAAGCAAAAATGGCTGTCGAACATAGTGCCGATATTCCTCGCCTTTTGCACGGAAGGAATAGTCTCACCA
Organism: Pocillopora verrucosa; assembly: GCF_036669915.1. Lineage (NCBI taxonomy): Eukaryota > Metazoa > Cnidaria > Anthozoa > Scleractinia > Pocilloporidae > Pocillopora > Pocillopora verrucosa. The sequence continues at coordinate 7,811,984 of NC_089316.1, read as the reverse complement.
GCAACTGAAATTTCGTGAAGGAGTGGTCTTGGAAGATGTTTAGCGGAAATTACCAATAATTCAGTTTTGTCTTTATTTAATTTAAGACGATTAACCATCATCCAATGACTGATTTCATCCACACAGCTCTCGATGCTAGAAACCGCTAGATCCCTATCACCCACTACGGTTGGTTGGAAAGACAAGTAAAGCTGTGAGTCGTCCGCATAAAAATGATAGCTCAGGTTAAATTTCTTTACGATATCTGAAAGCGGTGAAGTATAAAGCAAATACAAAATGGGTCCCAAGACAGATCCTTGTGGCACTCCACATTTAAGGTCATGTTTCGTCGAAGTACCACCATCAACGGAGACATATTGCGTGCGATTCGATAAATAAGATTGCAACCATAATAGAGGCTTCCCAGCTATCCCAAACCGTACACGTAAACGAGAGAGGAGGATGGTATGATCGACTGTATCGAAGGCAGCGGAAAGGTCTAACAACAGCAAAATTACGATTCGACGATTATCAATGGCAGAAAGAATATCATTGTGAACACGAATAAGTGCAGTTTCAGCACTGTGATATTTCTTGTACGCCGACTGGAATGTCTCATTTAACTCATGATCGTTAATGTAGGAGATAAGTTGATTAGCTACCAATTTTTCAATTGCTTTGCTAATAAATGAAAGATTCGATACCGGACGATAATTGCAGAATTGAGTATGATCCAAAGAAGATTTCTTGAGGAGCGGGCGTAACATTGCAACCTTGAGTTGCGAAGGCATCTGACCAGATTCCAATGAGATATTTATGATTTTGGAAATGAAAGGCAACAGAACACTAAGTGCATTTCTTGTAACATAACCAGGAAGAGGATCAAGAGCACATGACTTAGCAGCCAGATTCATGATACATGTATGAACTTCATCCGCTGTTACCATTTTGAAAATATCAAAAGAATATGGACAGGCGTTGTCAACAACAGCAACTGTATCTCGATGAGGGAAAGCAGCAGTCGTTATATGACCCCGTATTCTATCTATCTTTGTAGTGAAGTACTTAATAAACTTGTTAGCAAGATCAGTGGGCGATTTGCAGGGGGGATATTGAATATCTGTTTTCCTTTGTAGTAGTTTATCAATTATCTTAAAAAGCTGTTTGTAATTTGACTGATTCTCATTGATTAATGATGCGAAATAATTCTTCTTGGAATCACGAATTAAGTTGTTGACAGCATCACATCCCTCAATAAACAACTTACGATCAGAAGGAAGTTTTGTCATTCGCCAGCGTCGTTCAAGTTTTCTACGGGATCTCTTTAAATTATTTATCTCCTCAGAATACCAAGGTGCAGCGGGACGCAAAGTAACTAACTTTTTTGCAGTGGAGCATGAGTCTCAAGTATGGTAGTAAGGACTCTGTTATATTGATCAATCAAATAATCCAAGGATGACGATGACGAGGCAAAAAGATCAGGAAGGCTCGAATTCATAACATCAGCACAGAAATTATCAAAATCAATAGATCGAAGCTTTCTGAATGAAATAATCTTCTTGTCGAGCGGCGGCTTATTAAGCGAGAGCTGGAAGTGAACAGCAGCATGATCAGAGATGACAAAAGGAGAACCAATTGTTAAATTTGAAACAATACTATCATCAGATCTTGTAATTACAAGATCTAAGGTGTGTCGATCTTTATGCGTTGAGCCATGTGTATGTTGAGTAAGATTGAAAGAATCCAACAATTGAAGAAATTCAGTTGAGTGTTGGGAAGAACAGGTGTCAACATGTATATTAAAATCACCAACTAATAATATTCCACCAGGATCAGCGATATAGTGCTCCAGGAACGTAGAAAACTCATCAAGGAACAATGAGGGTGTTAAACCATTCAAGGTCGAGGGAGGTGGGCGATAAAAAATAATAACTCTGAGTTTTAAACCGACTGTACTTGACAATAACAAATCCATATATTCAAAGGACAAAAACTTCTTGAGCGGCTGCAACTTTAAGTTGAAAGATGATCGAAATAACAAGCCAACTCCTCCTCCACGAGTAGAACCAGGTCTAGGAACATGATGAAATGAATAACCTGAAGGACATAAATCACGAATAATTAATTCATTGTCAGCATCTGATTGAAGCCATGTTTCTGTCAAGCCAAGAAGATCAATATTATTTTCGACGACAAAGTCCTTGATGATAGTAGTCTTGTTGTTAATTGAACGAGCATTTAGCAAGCAAAAATTCACGAAGCGAGCCCTTGGTGTGTAGCTTTTAATCGGGTTAGGAGTAAGTTCAATTAAATTTCTAAGATTCGATCCAACAGGAGTCTTCATCATGCATGTAAATCGTGAAGAATTTAATCGACAGCCTTGGGGTGAGACCAAAGCTCGAATATAATTCAAGCGTCGCCGCTTTTCTTGAACTATTTTTCCCGCTCTGCAACCTCTAAACTTTCTTTGACAATTTTTGCCCAGAGGAAGTATATGATATCAAACTCCAGGTAAAAGCATTTATTCTTTTCATCCAAAATTTTTCTGCTCAAATATTACATTGGATACAAAACAAAACCATATGGCACAACGTACAGCACAAGTTATCAGCGGTCTTCTCTTTTGTGCGGACCTTTGTGAGAACAGTATAACATCGAACTGGATCTAAATTTAAGCGATTATTTCTTCACTTCAGAAGCCTAAAACCTTCATTTCTCCCTCAGCTTCCATACATAGAGAGTTTATATTCTGATTTTGGAAATAATTCAGCTCTGCAGCGATGTTAAATGGGTGATTCACCGCGAAATGTGGCCAATTCCGACATTTGTTTTGATACCACGAATCACGATGGATGCCGCCTACTTTTCGAAGGCAATACCTAGCTATTTGTTGAAGTTATCATGGTTTTCACCAATTTGGTTATTAGAAAAATTCTGAAGTGAGCCACGAAGCCGGGCTGCAAAGCGGGTAAGCTGTATTTATGACGAAATCTGCTCCAGTGGTTCGATTTTGGTGTAGGCGAAAAAATCGCGAATGCTCGTACATGTGCTGATTCAAACGGTCATAACTTTTGAAAAATCGAAAACGTACTGGGGTTTTTACATATTTTTGCCTATAAAGGTCTAAACTTAACGGCTGTTTAGGTTACAATCGTCAACCAGGTCCCAAATCCCAAAACTTAGCGTCTAAATCAAGGTTATTTACGACCATCGGCCGATGGCGATTTCTAGTGGTCAGAATATGCTAAAATTCGCCTTTTCAAATATGTTGAGAGGGAAAATTCTAACTTTCTTGGTAAACTAGAAAGGTTTTTAAGCAATCTGATATAAATTCTGTGGCTTAACTATGCCAATCAAATATTCTACAACGTTACAAAATATGCCTATTTTTCAATTTTCGAGACGTTGCGACGGTCCCTACGGACTGGGGAATAATTTTGGCCCGTAATGCAGTCAGAAAACTATTTTGAATCAAACCAAATCTAATTTAGTTCTTTCTTAGGTAAAGTCTTTCTGTCAACAGAGTTTCAGGCAAAATTACTTTTGACGCAAAATTGACCGGGTGGAAATAAGAGAGACAGCCTCTTAAGTCTTTTCAGTTGTATTTATGTATGTACAGCCTAAATTCATATCTGTTAACGTATTGAATATACAAATTACGACGTCTAAAAATATACCTTCTCACAGGAGAGAAGTCTTTGTCAGCGGGGATGGAAATTATTTTTACCGGGATGTTGCTCGTTGGAAGGATGAATTAAACGATGAAAACGCGAGGAAATCTTTAAGTCAAATAATAGCTTGTTTGAGAAAATCCCAAGATTTTTGTGCTGCCACTTTTCTCCTCGAACTCATTGGAGGAGAAGAGGCAGATTACTGAAAGTCCAGCAGGAACTGTGGGCATATATTCGCTTGTGCATCGCTCCTTAAGCGACCCATTGGTACCTGCACATCCTCGGAGAGTAAAAAGGGGTTTAGCTTTGGGGCGATTATTAATGCCGTTTCGTTCTCATTTACCACAGCAAAGAGGCAGTGTATGTGTTTAATCACTTCAATGCACCGCGATAATATTTAATACCCAAGCACACCATTTCAATCTCCTGCTGCTTCGAGGTAGCTGTTGTAGCGCTCTTTTGTATTACCAGGCCAAGAAAAAAGCTAGAAGCTAGAAGTGGACTTAACACACGTAAAGAAAATTGAAAAGGCTTAATTGAGTTATTTCTGGGCGATTTATAGCTAATTTGTTTAAATTTTGAGACCAGTGCAAGATGTCAATTTCACAATAAACCTTGCGCATGGTGAAAAGTTAATCGGTGGATTTTACCTCATATTTCATGGTTGTTCAAACAAAACTCACGCTTCCCTTGTATCAACATTACCCAATCCAATTCTGATAAAATAGCAGCGAAAAAGCGATGATCTCTTTGATTTTCACAGGATGGGCCTCGCTGCATTCGTCAACGTCTGAGAGAGAACGTACATAGTAAAAAAAAAGTTGTTGAAGACCTGGTCAGATAAGGTCAGAGAAAAATATACAACCCCTGCAGAAGTCAATATCTCATTACTGTAAATTATTTTTACTTTTCCCTTCCCACCCCCCCCCTTTTTTTTTTTTAATTTTCGCATTTTCCACAAATCTCATTAGTGAGATAATTTGGTTTCATCAACTGAGTTGATTATGTAAAATGACGGCCTTAAAGAGTTACGAAGCTGACCTTTTTGGGCTTTAACTTTAAAACTCTTGCAAACGGTGGCCAATTTACAGTATCAACTCGGTTGATAATATTTAATTACCCTGTTATACTCTCCCACCGACGCAGCACCACAGTTTCTCTGGAGACTTAACTCCTTTATTCATCGCTCTTTCTATCAGTTTACTTGCGAGATAACCTACGTGAGGACACGAGAAAAGTATGTATTTCCGAGCTGGAGGTGATTGATTGACTTTTGTTTTTTTCCAATCGTTTTCTAACATCTGGAGACGTTTATTATGTTGGTAAACCGATAGAAAGTGCAGTCTGTTACTTTAATAAACAAACTTCAATTTTCTATGGATTTATCGGAGCGATCAACGGTTGTTTTCTTACCAATCAGGGCGCTTGTAGTATCTTGAATATTTTATAAAACTCGATGATGATAATTTTTAACTTTTTCACTCAAATATATCTTGAGCGGCAACGAAAACGCGGCGCCATGGAAAATCACTTACATATCCATACTCTGCACAGGGTTCTGAGCCAAACGAGCGATTTCATTGTCGTGCTTCTGTCAATCATTTTAATAAGGTTAATTTTAAAGGAGAATAACAATGCATTAGTCACCAAAATTGTTCACTCAAAAATCAGGGATATTATGATATCATGAGAAACGGCCGCCTAAATCATAACGAGTCATGAGTAATAAATTATATAATTTTCTTGCAACACGGCTAAATAGTGCAGCGCTGTCATCGAACGTGTCATGCAGGACTATACTAAATATTGTAACGAAGAAATTAAATTCACCTGTGCAGTTTTGTCCATTTCCAGTATATCCAGCATGACATTGACATACATGCGATCCAAGGGCGTTCATGCATGTAGCATTCACGTGACAGGAATGATTTCCTTTACACTCATCAATATCTGAGAAACCGTAAATACATTTTGCACTTTATTTTTGTTAACTAACGTTTTTTTAGTAGTACTTGAATCATTTCAAATAGTAAGAAAAAACTTTCACTTTTTCGTATTTAACGAACCAGATTTTGAAACGTGCAACCTCCACAATGTTTTTTTTTACATCTCCTAACACGATAGCTCTGAAACAAACCGGATTTAGATCGTGGCAACTCCATGCATAAACACGTATGGGTAATGCTGCTTGAAAAAACAAAACCTAGAACTAGTAGGACAATAGTTCCTGCTAGAACTGCTTTGTTTGATGCTAGGGGTCCACTGATATAGCATACAAGCTATAATTGGTCTATTATTCACCCAATCGATTGTAGATAGCTCAAATGTGCCTCCAGTGTTTAAAAGCGAAAACAATTAAATATTGTAACTCGGCATGTTTGTAACTACCTTAAGGCTTTACGAAACCATATACATATTTGCACTTTATAATGTTTGTAACTTTAAAATGGGCAGACTCTCAGTCGTGTGGTTACTTTGATATTTATAAAGAGTAAAACAAATTTTCCTCTTTTTTGTGTCCCACGCATTAGTTATTTGAAACGTACGTTTCATGACGAATATTTCAGTTTATCAAGCTATCCGCTCTGAAACAACTGTCAGTTCCTGCAGCTCTCACAAAACAATATCATCTTGCGGGGAGTAAGTCTACACAAAACACTGGACCAAATTGCGGTGTAGCGTAATTGCTCTTTCGATTGGCATCACCCAAGTTTTGATAATTATAACATGGGTCGGCTGTTAAATTAAATAAACATTCCAAAAAATTGTAGTATCAAAGATAACATTTTTTCTTTTATATTATTCCAGTCAATCATTTCGACAACAACGAAAAAGGGCTAGTGTTTTACAAGAACAACTATGCACTGAGTAAATTTTAAAGAAGAATTTGGATTGGACAATGGTTATGCACAAAGGAACTTAAAAGAAATAGTAGCATTACAAAGAGTCATGTTTCATTTTGCTTTAATCGCCCATTAAAGTCTAAGTTGTATGTACCTCAACTGTATGCTACCAAATGCGTTTAAGACATTTTTGATTCTCAGCTCCACCCAACGATGCCAGCCCCGATGGTATGCGGTAGTAACGCAATTATTTCCCAAGAGTGTGTAATTTCTCTCTGCCTGCTAAAGTTTTTCTTTAGTTCCATGAAAAGGGTCAGATAAGGTCAGAGAAGATACACAATCACTTCAGGACTCAACCTAACCATTTCTTTTAGATTTGTTTCCTTTTCCATTATTTTTCTTACCTTATCAACTGAGTTGATAATGCAAATTGGCCTCTGTAGAGTTTCAAAACTGACGTTTCGAGCATTCGCTGTAACACTCTTTACGGTGGCCAATTTACCTCATCAACTCATTTGATAATACTATATTATCCTGTTGCACTCTCCCACCGACGCAGCACCGCAGTTTTTGTAGAACCTTTATTTATCGCTCTTTCTCTCAGTTTACTGGCGAGATAACCCACGATGGATTTTGTGAGAACGAGCTGAAGGCGATTGATCAACTTTTTTTCGAATGGTTTCCCAACATCTGAAGATGTTTACTACGCTGGTAAACCGATAGAAAGTGCGGTCTGTCACTTTAATAACATATCTAAACTTCAATTTTCCACAGGTTTACCGGTGCAACCAACGATTGTTTTTTGACCAATCAGGGTGCTCGTAGTATCTTGACTAGTTTATAAAACTTGATGATAATAATTTCAATTTTTTCACTCAAATATATCTTGAGCGTCAACGAAAATGTAGCGCCATGGAAAATCATTTACATATCCATCCTGTGCACAGGGTTCAGAGCCAAACGAGCGATTTTATTTTCATGCCTCTGTCAGTCATTGTGATAAGGTTAATTTTAAAGCAGAACAACGCTTCAGTCACCAAAATTGTTCATTTAAAAGTCAGGGACATTACCTAAGAGGTTCTTGACATGAGAAATGGCTGCCTAAATCAAAACTAGTAATGAGTAATAAATTGTCCAATTGTCTTGTGGCTAAATGGTGCGGCGCTGTAGCCGAAAGGCATATAAGACTATTAAAAATATTGTAGCGAAGAAATTAAATTCACCTATGCAGTTTTGTCCATTTCCAGTATATCCAGCATGACATTGATATACATGTGATCCAAGGGTGTTCATGCATGTAGCATTCACGTGACAAGAGTGATTTCCTTTGCACTCGTTAATATCTGTAAAATCATAAACATGACAAAAAACTGTAATTAAAAAAAAGTTGCCGAGCATAACGTAAGAAACCCTAGTCTTGTTGTCTTGTGGTTCCAGACGCAAGTGCTTCACACAACCACTCACCAGATTTTTTTCTCGGTTCCCCCCAAGTTCAAATTTGTTGTTCTGTCCTGTAAGCCTATCTATCAAGTCTACCTTTACCAGTGGAGATTTTTTACCTTACACTGAATGTTTACTAAACCACCTAACTCCCTTTAATGACCAAGAAAGAATTCTCCTTACCAAATCATTACAATATCACACAGACAAGTGACGAGAGTAACGAAAAATATCAGCTTGGGGATTATCATTTGATTCAATATCAAATTCTTAGAACTAACATCATAAGGATTGTATAGTAGACAGTAAATAGAATTACATAAGAGTGGAAGGGTCAATACAAGATATGCTGGTAAAGCAAGTCTCGCAAGTATGATAGTGCTTTTCTTTCTGATGAAAATGGTTTCAAAAGAAATGCATCAAGTACCTGTGCAGTCGCTTCCATTTCCAGTATATCCGAGGTGACAAGTACACACATACGATCCTTTGGTGTTCATGCATGTAGCATTTGCATGACAAGAGTGATTTCCTTTACACTCGTTTATATCTGTAAAATGATAAACATAAAAAAAAATAAAGTTTAAAAAAATGCAATTGGGAAGAAGTTGCCGAGCATAAGATTATAAACCTTAGTCTTGTTTAAAGATTTGAGCAGGAATATTCTAAATATTAATAGCAAAGCGATTAAATTCACCTATGCAGCTTTGACCATTTTCATTAAATCCAGGCTGGCATTCACACACATAGGATCCGTTGGCGTTTGTGCAGGTAGCATTCATGTGACAAGAGTGATTTCCTTTACATTCGTCAATATCTGAGAAACCATATATACGTTTGCTCTTTATCATGTTTCTCACTTTAAAATTATTCATCATCATAACGCGAATAAGCTCGCATAAGTCAAATGAGTTTCATCTATCATATTTGCTATTATTAAGGGAATCTTTTAAAGTTAGGGATTCTAAGAGTTTTTTCATTTTAATTTTTTAATTTTCTTTTTTATTTTATTTTTTTCAAATTTTTATCATCCATCCTGTGCACACATCCTGTGCACAGGGTTCATAGCCAAACGAGCGATTTTATTTTCATGGTTTTGTCAATTATTTTTATAGGATCTATTTAAAAGCAGAATGACAATCCATTAGTCACCGAAATCGTTCATTCAAAGTTGGGAACATTACCCAAAAGGTCCTTAACATGCTTATATAAATTAAACCGAGTTATGAGTTAACGCGGCTGAATGGTGCGGCGCTGTAGTCGAACGCATTGGGTAGTCTATACGGTAGTCTTTACGCCTCCGATCGTTAACGTTTTGTTTATACATAGATGTTTGACTCTTTATTTAATCTTCATTTTGTTGTTGAACACATTTACGAAATTTTTCACCTTCTAGCTCTAAGGTTCAGTGTAAAACTTGCGATTTCGTTTTACACAGTCGTCTGCTATCATTGCAACGCCTACCCAAGGGCAGAAAGATACAAAAAGCATGAAAGATATTCATTTACAAAAATGAAACACGACTATAGGGGGTCCGTAACACAATTGACGGCGGTGTAAAACAATTCATCAGGGATCGTATTTTCTAGCAATGCCGATTACTATGGTGTTCAAGTTGCTCTTTTCCAGCCAGGTTCGGAAGGGCTTTTCAATAAAGTTCGGATATAACGCACGTTGCTATTGGTTAAAAGAGCTTGCTTCATCAGAATACAAAACTTAGTGCTGAGCTAAGGCTGTCAAGCCTCTCAGAAAATGTACTATGTTCGACCATTTCCTGGGCTTCTCTCAACCTTTTTTTCGTTAATTAAAAGTGAAATTTCGGAACACGGGAGCCGGCAAGTAGCAACAGAAAATCCTAAGGTTTCTTAACATGCCAAGCGCCGTAATTCACGTGATAATAAAGTGAGCAAAGACAAATATCCTCCCCGACTACGTCTCGTGTTTCTCTCTACACTTCTTTCTGTTCTAGCCGCTTTCTGCGTGCTTTACAACAGGAAAGAGCACAGTCAAGGTCTCTCTATTATTCAAACAAAATTTTTTTAAAATCCACCTGTGCAATTTTGTCCGTTTCCAGTATATCCAGGCTGACAATCGCATACGTGTGATCCAATGGTGTTGGTGCAGTTTGCACTTTCGTGACAAGCGTGGTTTCCTTTACATTCGTCAACGTCTATTAAATCAAATTTAAAAAACAAAAAATGGGCCATCAAAATTATGCAAAAATTGCCGCTCATAAGCAATTACGGTGTTAAAGAGTGCAAACCATAACTGTTTTCACCATTTTGCTAACGAGCAAGCGAGGAAAACAATACACACGTTCATTAAGCTATACTAAGATATGTTCTTTTGGAAATATTCAGCTCAATATACACAAATTCACGCCAATTTCACCAGCTAAGGGACAGTTGTCATACCAGCATTGAGAATCAGGAAAAAATCTCACATATATACGTCATTTCAAGTGTTGACTCAGACTCGTACCCGTTTCACAAAGTTCTCCCTTAAATCCAGGAGGACACAAGCACCGATATCCCTTGAGTGTAAATCCAGACTGGCAAGTCGCGTTATTTTGGCACTGGAAACTCTTGTCACAAGCGTTCTGAAGGAGAAAAAAAATAACGAAAGAAAGATGGAGAGATTAAATGAAAGAAGAAACAGTTATTGCCTCGTGAATTAGTTTGGCCTTAATTATTGTTTCCTTCTTTCGTTCCTCTCTTTACTTGTAGTTTTTTTCCTCTTTTTTTATTTTTTATTTTTTTTTTACTTCTCGTTGTACCTGAATAGTGTGAATAAAATATTTTTGTTGTTTTGTTGTTGTTAAAACAAAATACCAAATGATCGAATACACGCAAATTTGCATAAACATTCATCCTTGCTTTTATGTTATTACAAGGCGAAAATTTCGAAAAATCGATTTATAACTCACCTTCGAGCCACGATAATAAAAATTGGCATCAGTTTTCAAGTCACTGTCATATTTCAGATGCGTGACGTTATTAAGTTCACAGATGTGAACTGCTTCATTATTGTCAGGATCTTTTTTGAAGTTAAGACTGACACAGTTTTCGTTCAGGTAGCACAAAAGCTCACAATCATCAAAGTTCTTCACTTTTCTTGTTTCGATAGTATGATTTACCAAACGTCTTTCAGCAAAGAAGTAGTAGTCCGGAAATACCATTGCGCGCTCTGGCTCTAAAACAGAGAAATTTAAATACGATTATAGTGCATACTTTCCGTCGAAAAAAAAATGACATTTCGAAAAAAAAGTTCTAAGAACAAATCTCTGAGCAAAAATTCTCGAAACTCAGCAAATTATTTGGGCAAATACCTCGAAAACGTAATTCAAACAAAGAATTGATAAGAAAAAAAAATTATGCGTTAAATGTGTCTTAAAACTTAATTTCTTCGCCATTTTCTACAATTTAAACAATAATTTAACACTACCTTAATTTGAGTATTTGAGTGTTTTTGAGGTACGAAAACTCGACGGAAAATTTTTAGTGTTTCACATGAATTTGGCAATTCAAGAAGCTGCTCCAATTTTACCTAAGTCTATCATATCGATAAGAAAGGCGAACTCATGAAATAGCCTGTGAAATTATGATATATAATATATAAGGAAGTTAGTTGGTGTTTCCATTTTTTGATGTGGCTGTCATCAGTGCAATGAACTTAATTTGAATTCTCATATAGGGATCCTTAAATTAATCAGGAATGGTCTTCAAGGGCTTTTTTTTTCTTTAAATAAACAGGTGAGTGACTACTGAGTAATTATTAAAGGAATGTATAACGTACTGAAGAGGTCCCTTGTGTCTCTTTTCTATGAACAGTTATCATGAACAGAGGAAATTCATGCAAACTGAAGCCGAAAAAAACATTCTTATCTTGTGTCAAAGAGCAGATTTATATTCGTTTTCGAACGTTTTGAATGAAGCAATTTTTCACCGAAACAGTTCTTAGCATATTTTGTAACAACAAACTTTTGCACATTTCCGATATGGCCCTTATAATAAAACACCTTTGTTGAATACCATTCAATGTCTAAAAACTAAGTTTATAAGACTGCGGTTCCATTCTTTAAAAATCGTGTTGGTTGAGTTCATGCTCAGGTTTTTAGCTTTGTCATAACGAAATTTTATAATACAGTGAATGGTTTGAACCCGGGGGTAACATGTAACAGTGTAGTTTGATTTGACTAAAGACGAACAACATGCCCTTCAACGAGTGAGAAACGACAAGGACATAGCTATTCTACCAGCCGACAAAGGACGAGTTACTGTTGTTATGGACAAGACTGACTATCACGACAAAATGGACGCACTTGTTAACGACAACCAGACTTTCGAAGAACTCAAACGTGACCCGACTCCTGCGCTTCAACGCAAACTTAACAGCACATTACTGACACTCAAGAAGACGAACGCCATTGGCACTCAACGCTACTACTACCGACTAAGGTGCTCAGTACCACAGCCGCCGAAACTTTATGGTCTGCCGAAACTACATAAACCTGGTTTCTCAATGCGACCTATTGTTTCTTTCTGTGGTTCTCCGACATACCAACTGTCCAAGTACCTAACGACAATACTACAACCGCTCACCGACAAATCCAGACGAAAACTACAATCCACCGAGGACTTCATTAACGCCACTAAGACTGTACAGATAACTGACGACTACAACATGAGGGGACGCAAATCGTCTGTACTGTAAGTATCCCGGAGAGTCCCCTACATTTTCTTAGACTTTTAGTCTAAGAAAATGTATGGGGATTGTAAGGTGTCATAATCCCGTTGCTGCTGACATCGATGTGACAGATAATTGCTTTTGCACTGTTTTCTTTGCCGGCTCATACTTGTCATCAAGTTTCAATAAGACGGCTATCATTTTTCACAAGAATAATGAAGTTTTTGTAAATTGTGAGATCGGATGGGATTAAAATGGGATTAAATCACCTACAGAGCTTGATATGTACTTACAGTGCAGACGATTTGTGTCCCCTCATGTAGTGTCATTTGATGTGAAATCGCTCTTTACAAGTATTCCACTCTGGCACTACAATGTACTGAGACTGCTATCCTACAATCTACCGACCCTCTACCGCTGCCGAAAGAGGACATTATGGACTTACTACACCTTTGTTGAATACCATTCAATGTCTAAAAACTAAGTTTATAAGACTGCGGTTCCATCCTTCGCCTGAAATCAACTTACTTTCAGTACAACGGCAAACACTACAAACAGTTTCATGGTACAGCTATGGCGTCTCCAGTTTCTGTTGTTGTATTAGAAGTTGTGATGCAGAACATCGAGGAAAGCACCCTTTCGACTTGCCGACAGACGATGCCACTTTGGTTACGCTAAGTTGACGATACTTTCACCGCCGTACGACACGACGAAATCGACGCATTCTACCACCACCTTAACGAACAAAACACTGACATACAGTTTACTAGACAGGTCGAAGAAAATGGTAAACTACCTTCTCTAGACTGCTTGGTCAGCCGTGACGACAATTCACAACGGACAACAGTTTACAGGAAACCGACACATACCGACAGATTACTGGATGAGTCATCCTACAACCCGACATCACACAAAGCCACTACTATCAGGACTCTTACCCGACGAGCGCAATTAGTATGTAATACGACAGACAGCTTATCCGACGAGAGCAAGTACCTTAACCGTGTTATTTCAAAGAATAACTACAACGAAGACTTTATCCAACGTAACACTCACAGACCTACTACTATTACGGAAGCTAACGACAACGCAACTCCTACGACCACAGCCACTATACCATACATAAAGGGCATATCTGAGAACATATCACGCATCCTACAACCATTCAATATCCGGGTCGCTCACAAACCTATTACCACACTACGTCAGTTACTGACTAACATCAAAGGCAGAGACGAACTAAGGAACAGACAAGGAGCAGTATATAAGATCAATTGCTCCGACTGCCACGCCTCCTACATTGGTGAGACTGGCAGAAACCTCGCAACTAGACTGACTGAACACAAACGAGCGACGAGGAAGGCGATGTCAACAATCACAGTGCTGAACATCACCGACTTACGAACCACACTATTGACTGGGACTCTGCGCAATGCCTAACCTACAACACCAACTACTTTCAACGACTGACTCTGGAAAGCTGGTTTACTAACTTGGAATAGACTCCCCTCAACAGGTGTCAACCACTACCGGCACCATACAAACGACTCATTCACAACATTAACATTACAAACGAACCGAAAAGAACGACCTAATTTCACTAACGGATCCAAACCGGCTAATCACGACTGACCTACGCCACTTGAGTCTTACAGCTAATAACATCACGGCAAAACTGACCAATCAGTGTACACAAACCGGACTAAGTACATTCGACTGACAACAACCTTTCACTTGACTCTGATGATGAATTCCGCTCAGGTTGTCGAAACGTCAGTCACTATTACCGACAACAGTCCTTATCAGGACTAACTCACCCGGACGATCAAACTACACTGTTACAGAAATTTTATAAGCTCAGTGCATCAGCTGTTGTGAACCAATAAAATTAAAAAAAAATATATATATATAAATAAATAGATAATAAAGAGTGATGGGAAATAAGATAACACGCGCTGAAGTATGAATATAGGGATAGATAATTATTCGCAGTTTGCAACTCACGTTTACCAGACGTCAAGTAAGTAAGTAAGCAGTCCAGACTGCCAGTATTAGAAATGCTGAAAATTTCATGCTTTCTCAAGACAACAGAGCTCAATATTGATGTTTTCAGTATCCCACAAATTTCGAGTCCACCGCCTGCATCCAATAGTAGATTAAGTAGTTAAAACCGACCTTTCTGTATTGAAAATGGTACGTTAACAAAGTTAATAGCTGTCAGTCCGGACCTAATGAAGTTTTCGAAGCAAATAAAATACATGGGCACGTGCTTTAATGTCTGCTTATAAACGCATTTTCGATGTCTTCCGGACTAAATGGAAAGACTTTAGATTTGGCAGGCTACGGTTCTATCGGTGTTAACCTACAGATTAGACCCAGGGATTTTGCCACACAAATTGCTATGACATTAACTTCAATTGCTCCATAACTATAATCAATTGAGTGCGTCTAAGACATCAACATTATAAAAGTAGATGAAGATACTCCGATAATACAGTCACATAATAAATAAGTAATTTAAAGTTAACAATTAAGTTGAAAATGTAAATTGGACATCGTAAAGAGTGAAAAAGCTGACGTATCGAGCGTTAGCCCTTCGTTTCAAAGTCGTAGAGAATATTATATTTAGGTAGGCGATAAATTGGGTCATGTTTTTTGTTTGTTTGTTTTGTTTGTTTTTTTTTTTTATCAATTATGTATGGACCAAAATGTTGGAACAAAGTTCGTGTGGACTTATTTTCCAACGATCAGTGGCGCCTGGAAACGAAGTAAGACTAGTACATGCATATGAAGAATTATGAAATTAATATTCGAGGAAATGCAGAATATTGTGGTGAAACTTGCGAGATGTACATTAAGAAGCATCATGTATATTATTGTCTTCATCCTGAATCTTGCATCTTACACTTAACAAAGGGTAAATTATGATTTGCCTGATTTTGCAACTCATGGTTTTATTACAATTTAAAAGAAAGTGATTAACCTGAGTTTACTATTTGGGTGGAACATGAAGTTTTCTCGTATCATTTTTTTTTCACTTGACCAGGGTTACGATCGTTATTTTTCTCGCAGCATGAAGGCTATGGGAACGCATGGCGCGAACGCTTTAACCCTGTGCGCATGAAATCAGCCAAAACCAATTGGATATATCTGGAGCTATCTCTACGCAAGTCTCTCTTGTTGAATGTTTTTGTATTTACTGTTTCCTGCTGTTATTTATTGTTCATTGATTTTACTTTTCTAAAGAATCAGTACACGATGGTGGAATATAAAGGCTCGTTGGATATGATTAGTAAATCTTTCGGGTAAGTTGGATCTTGTTATGAGAAATAAATTTTTTCAGTACGTTACAGACTAGCTTTCCATCTCTATTCTCAAATCCATCCACATCAAAGGGAGGTACACGTATTGCCTGTTTGAAACAATTTGACAGAGAACTGGACCGAAATTGGCGGAGACGTGAGCCCAGCTTGTTTGAGTACCGGATCAAATTTTCGGATTGACTTATAATAATAATAATGATAATAATAATAATGATAATAATAATAATCATCATCATCATCATTATCAAAATTATTTAACGAGGGCTACACAAAGCAGTAAATTTACTGAATAACCAGTAGCCCTCAGTAAATAGTACATATTAAAAAACTAATGGTATTACATAGAAGCATTAAAGACTAACTGTATAAGGAGTTATTAAAATACAACTAAAAACAGAGCAAAGATAAGGCCAGTTAATAAAATATAAATTTAAAATTACATGACAAAATAATTTAAGTTTTTATAACTATTCGCAAAATGTTCTAACATGGATTTCTGGAAGCACATAAGATTCTGTTTGTTTCTGATCTCGCTGGGGATCTTATTCCAGAGGCAGATAGTCGATACTGTGAAGGACCTCCCTCCCTCTGACTCCCGTTTGAATCGGGGGTAGACAAGGTTCAATTCTCCATCTCAGCTCGTTCGTTCATTAACATCTGCATTTCTTATTAGAATTAGATTCATACAGGATGAGCAATCGCCAGAAATTCGTTTATATACCAAAATCGACTTATTTATTTTCGGTTCATCATAAAAAGGGGCCCAACTTAATTGTTTAAAAAAGTTGAACGCTGTTCGCTTTCGTATCAGCAACCTAAAACTTTCGAATAGTTTCTACAGAGCAGGATGTCCACACGGCTGAGGCATACAACATTGTCTGCTTGACCATTCTATTATAACAGAGTTTCCTTTGATCAAGAGGCAGCAAGCATTAAAGAAAAAATTAAAGGAGCAAACTGTTCCAAATCCTTGCGTTCCGCAGTAAGTCATAGAAAGTTGTAGAAAGTCGACAAAAAAGGAATATTTAAACTTTTATCGTTCTCTGCCTAAGATTTTGACATTTAAAGGTTTCTGCTGCATTGTAAGCTTAAAATTGGAGATTTTATAAAGACAGTGTTCATCATCAATTAACATATCCTCTTTGGAAAAATTACTCGAAAAAAGTGAGAAAACGCTCACGTCATGAGTCCGTCGATTTAAAAGATTCTTTCTCTGTTACTTAGAGCATTAGGTATATTACAGTACTTCCAACATCTTATCCCGTTACTTAGCTGCAAGGACACCAGTTTCAATGACCTCGGGAGAGGGCGATCATCTCATCTTAATATTGTCGGAAATATTTTTTTTTTCCAGAAAGGAATAAATATCATACTATTTCCAATTATCATTTGAAAATAAAATGTCTCATTCTCAGATTTTAACTTGCAAACGTCTAAGGAAACTAGCTTACCTTTTATAGCATGTAGCACGCTTCCTCCAGAGTTTTCAATGAGAAATAAAAACCCTCTGAAAACGATGCTGTCATCGGCGGTTGTTTCTTGTGACAGTAGTTGCTTTCACAGTAGTCAATATCTCTCATGCTCTTAATAATTAATTTCTTGTTTCTATTTGTCGTTGAGAATAAAAATGCGCTGTTTAAGTGTAACAGCCTTAAAAGAAACTGGACTCTAATAAAAAATGTTGCAACGTTTCGAAATGGTATGAGTCACTAAAGCGAAACTTGGGGATAAATAGAATACAGATGATTTTCATAGAATTTTCATCAGCCTTAAGATAAAAAACAACGTTAAAGGAATCCTTAAATAATGAAATGAAACGCACGCACTTCGTAGGGCAGGAAAATAACAAAATGGAATCACACTGTTTTGTCCCTGACAACGCATGCATTTACTAGCGTCAAAAAGAAGTCCTGCATCCTTAAAACATTGATGAAAAGAAGCCCTTAAAGTCTTTAATTAAATGATGTTTTTTCTTTCATTTATATTAGAAGGTAATAATACATGCATGTTCGCGACATCATCCAAAATCAAGAACGACTATGCACATCATGACAACTTTGATTTCATGGTTTTGATAAGATAAAAATGATAAAAGTACTATAACTTTATTCATTTTCTTCCTTTCTCCTTCCTTTCTACAAATGCTACAATCCGGCTGAGAGCTCTTTTCCACGGACGAGCTTTTTTGGGCAGTCTTAATAATCTTGTTTTGTTTCTTCTGCTAAGAACTACAGATATTCGAAAAAAAATTAATAAAAGAATTGTAATATATATTGCGAAAAAAGCGTCTGGGACATGGTGTTTATCTCCGTGTCATTCTCAGGGTCCTGTTCACAGTTCGAGATTTTATCAGACGTTAATTCATTCGATGCCCTTCTAGTGCGCTGATTAATTTTGAACAAATAGACAATTGTATGTTTTGCGAGTAACCCATTGTGTTGCGTTATTTTTGAGATCATGTTGGGAAAGTTTCAAGTTATATTACGTTGACCTACTTTCCAACGATTAAGGTCCATCTATTTGCTAATTAGAATGGTGAATCCAACTTTTGTAGTTTGGGCCAGGTTACCTAACAAACCCAATATGGGTGGTCAAAACTCGCTTATGTCTCTAGTACTCTGTTCCCCTTACTTAAAACACAAACACCACAGTGCAAATGAATGTTTGGTAAGATATTTGTTTGCAAAGATGAATGACACCTTTTTATCTAAGAGAGAGAAATGAAAAGTGAACCATGTATACCCTTACATCAGGCGTGCCACTTACGATGTGAATGTAGTTAAAAATCAAGAGCTCCTTCAAGTTTGGGATCATTTCTTTAGTTTTTATAAGCCTGACGTTTGATTCAGCTGTGAATAATAAATTGTTTGATACTTTTCTTAATCACAACTTCACTGTGAGGGAATTGAACTTGAGTCAAGGTAGTGGTACATTGAATTTAAATAATTTTGACTGTGTGTGCTGGACTTGTGCCTAAATATGCAGGGTGTTGGTCTCTAATAAAGTCTATCAAATCCAAAAAGTCACCAGTGGTGTGTACCGCTCAATGTGTACCTTATACCTTGAGCTTGAGAAAAAAATAATGGAATAAGATGTAGTACAATAAAGGAATTTAAAATATATATAAAGTCTTTAGTTTTTGAGGGTGCATGGGAGATCCAATTGAGGAAGTGTAAAAGTGTTCTTATGGAGCAAAAATTGAAAACTGTACACCAATATATTGGGCTATTTTTTTTTAAGTGACTCGTTGTTTGGCACTCTGATTGCAGAGAACTTTAGATATCTTACAGGTGTAGTCTGTTTGTGTAATTACAAGTATGTATTCAATATTCACTTTTGAGACTTAATGTAAAACATTTTGATATTGTAGTTGGTATGTTTTGGTTGCTGGATGTGCACTAAGCCAACAGTGGTTTTTAAACCTCCTCTAAAAAAGGAGAGAAACAATCAAAAAGAGAAAAAGGGAAGGAAAGAGCAAAAAAGAAAAAAAAAGCATCAGTCTTAGAGTCAGCAACCATGCAAAGCTACTTCAGCCTTATTTAAGGCCTCGCCAACTTGGCGTAACTAAGATAACGTGATTGTAAGTGATTAACCTGAGTTCACCCTTTGGATGGAACATGAAGTTTGCGCATATCATTTTATATTACTTGACCAGGGTTACTTTCCAGGCATTTTTGGCGTATCCCATGGAGCACTGCAATTCATGGCCTATAAGGAGCGGAATTCTGACGCGAACACGACAGGGATATCCGACTCGCACTCACTCAGAATTCTGCGGTTTCAGAAGATGCCAAAGGAATCGGACACAAGCCGCTGTGGAACGAAAGAAAGCTTATTGACCAAGAAAGCCATTGGTACACAAGGAAAGTGAAAGAGGCATTTCACATAAGACTCAACCCAAATAACATAAAAAGGGACAACGGAGCCGAAATACCGGAATCGTGTATGCCTACAAAAAGAAAACATCGAAACCAGCGAACGCCTGAGGAAACCATGGTACGTGGTAACAATAGCCAGATTGAAATGCACCAATCACAACAGACCACCATGATATATAAAGCCGTGCCACAGCCAGTCGACCCTATCACCTGAAGAAGACTTGCAGTACGCAGTCGAAACGTTGCATTCCACATTAAGTGACCTTGTCGTGAGACAACAGAAGAAACTTATAATATCATCCAACTACCACGATGGACAAAAACCTATTTCACAACAAAGTATTACTTTATGAAATAGATTAGCTTAAAATAAACTTGTAGTTTTAAGCTTTCTGTAGTTTCAGGCTGGTGATGCAGTGCTCTCATCGGTTGGTTTGCTGGACTCCGGGTTGATGTGGCCTCTACTCGAGCCTTAGCCAGGTCATTATGTCAGTTCCCTGGGAAAAGACTTGTTAGCCCCACATAACCCCCCTCCCAGGAGTTCAAATGGACGCAAAAAAAAGGCCAGGGAAACCCTAAAATACGGATGAATATCAAATCTCATGTAGGGAGAGTAGCTTTCAGCCTCTTTCATTCTTTCCATTCCTCTCAAGAAACACGAATCCAAGATGGAAACGCACGGTGCCAAAGTTTTGATCCTGTGCCCATAAAATTAGCCAAAATCAATTGAAGATATCTTGGGCTGTCTCTACGCTTTTTATTTTTTAAATTTAAATTTTTTTTTGGTGAATCGTTCTATTTTTACTGTTTCCTTATGTTATTTTGACAGTTCTAAAAAAATTTTCTTTCTCTGTTCCTTACGTTACGATCGTTCACAATAACCTTCTCCATTTGTTATTGAATCGTTGTGAATTAAGTTAAAAGCATTTTTGATTGATTGCTCTGTTTTTACTTCACTGGGTTCTGGTTTCATGCATTTCCCCGAATATTTCCTTATTGATGTTGTTATTTTTCCCACGTTATATACATATATATATATATATATATATATATATATATATATATATATATATATATATATATATATATATAATAATTATATATATATATATATATATATGATGAGGCCCTAGTTCATGTAAGTTAAATGTATTTACAAAGAGATACACAGTTTTTGTTAAATAATGAGATATATTTTGATACGCCGTTAATAAACTGGTCCTGTTTTGCCCCATTTGCTTTTTGTTCAGGTCTCTCCTTGCAAATTAGAGACAAATGAACATCAAATGATTTGAAGACTAATCTTAAGAAAGAAATATCAAATCTGCCTTGAAATACCAGGCAGTGGCCTTTGTTGGTTTCTTTCCTGCGTATATTTTTTCATAGGATCTTTTGAAAATTTTTACAGGATAAAACAAGGAAAATTTTACAGTGAGAAAGTGTGATTTTGATTTCTAATCGAACATTTCTGTGAAAAATTATCGGTAATGTGCTTGAACGGTGTACAAAGTTGTTTGCAACACCTAGCAACTTCCCTGTACTACTCTAAGTCTTATTTTTAGCACATCACAACTTCGAATATTTTTCTTTAGGCGTGTTTCTATTGTAGGCAAACATTAAACTTGGAAAAACCGGTCAACTTTTAAAAGCTGCATGCAGTTTTTAAACGTAGTCATACAGATGCAAGTTGCACTCACCCTAATGACTTATTTAAGTTCGTTAGCCTTTGAAAATTTACTCGTACAGATTTCTCCCAAATTGCTCTCGAAACGCCTGATTACCCATACAAATTGCTGCAATAATTATTTTAACGAATTTCATCTTGAATGAATGAAGTGCCTGTGCGCTTAGCTAAACAAGCTGTATAGGGACAATTTGAAGCCATTGCGTAAAGAACTTTAACTTAGATTCAAAATCAGTCTGAGATGTAAGCGATCAATTACGAATTAATCTTGGTCGATTCGGACACATTTGACACACGGTTTGGACAGGCTCAACCATTGAATTTTGCTTACTGTGTGTCTGGAAATTGGTTTAACGTTCCAAAATACTGAGTCACAATTATTACGTTAACTTTGTGAAATTTCATAAGATAATGTTTACGATAGAGAAGAAAGGTTAACTAGGTCACACAAAAACGTTATACACATGTACCTACGGAGCGATTTATGAGTCTTCTTACTACGCAAAGTATATTTGCTTCATTTTCAGTCTGTGCCACAGTAGCGTGATTTACAACCAGGTGGCTGTTGAAGTTTATAGATGAAGTAGGATCCACAGTTTTTTACAATAGTAACTTTTGAGTATTTACAACCAGTAAAGCTATCACTAAAGCAGACCGCACGAAGAACTTCACCATCTTCCACTGTTGGATGAGAACCATTTAACCAGCCTGACCAGTGTGTACCACATCTGTATGCTGGCACACGTGTTGTTGGCATTTTTGTTCCTGCAGCTCCCACAAAACGATACCATCCCTCGGCGAGTTGGTTGTCACACACCTCTTGGTTATGTCGTGTTTCGTAACTGCTCTTTCTACTGGCATCACTCAGGCTTTGATGATAATAACAAGGGTCGGCTGAAAAAGGTTAAATAAAACATGTTAAAGAATCAAAGGTAAACATTTTTCCTTGACATCTTTTACAGAATCAGTTAAACAAGAAGCAAACAGCACTTGTATTTTTCGAAAAAAAAAACTATGGAGACCCTTGTCACACAACTCTTAAGAGTAAGGTGTTATTTATCTTTCTATTGGTATTGCTCAAGTTTTCATAATGATAGCAAGGATCGGCGGAAAAGGGAAATGACAGTTGCAAAAGGACTGAGATTATTAAAATCACTGGTTCGAGATTTTCTCTAACGTCATATGATTCTAGTAACTTGTCAAAAAGCGTTGAAACTTGTATTTAACAAGAAAAATGACGATGCATTTATAGAGGGTCAAGTAGAACACGTGTAGGATATAGAGATAATAATAGACGCGTAGATATAGAATTTCTCTGCGAGTGTTTATCTCAATAGCTCACGAGTGAGCGCAGCGGACGAGTGAGATGATGAGTTCAACACGAGAAGAGAAATTCCATATCTACAAGCAACCCTGTATTATTTTGTTTACCATATAAACACAATAGCCCTTTACTCACAAGAAGCGCCGACTTCATTAATGAATGAAAATAAATGCTTAATTCGAAATTGAGCTCCTTCTTTCTCGGACAGCGCATTAAAGGACAGATCTGGGCAGACTTAAGGCACAACCCGTATCGTTTACATGTGAGAAACCAATAACGTGGCCGACAGTGGCCACCTTAACAGCTTCAGGTTAGATTCGAGCGAGAATATTCCAAATATTTTCGCAAAGAGATTAAATTCATTTGAGCAGTTTTGACCATTTCCATTAAAGCCAGGGTGGCATTCACAAACATAGGATCCGTCGGTGTTCTTGCAGGTAGCATTGACGTGACAAGAGTAATTTCTTTTACATTCGTCAATACCTGAGAAACCATTTATATATTTGATCAATCCACAATGACACAAATTCACGCCACTTTCACCAGCTAAAGGACAATTGTCATACCAGCATTGAAGATCAGAAAACATCTCACTCATACGTCATTTCAAGTGTTGATTTAGACTCGTACCCGTTTCACAAAGTTCTCCCTTGAATCCAGGAGGACAAAAGCACCGATATCCCTTGGAGGTAAATCCAGACTGGCAAGTCGCGTTATTTTGGCACTGGGAACTCTTGTCACAAGCGTTCTGAAGGAGAAAAAAAGTAACCAAAGAAAGATGGAGGGATTGAATGAAAGAAGAAACACTTTTTGCTTTGTGAATTAGTTTAGGCTCAATTATTATCTCTTTCCTTCGCTTCTTTGTTTACTTGTAAATAAGCAACAGCCAACTCGAAACCTTCGCTACTTTGATTCAGAAATTGTACAAATAGTTATGTAATCTCTATCATTTCCTTTTCTGTAGTTTCTTTCTTTCTTTCTATTTTTTACTTCTCCTTATAGCTGAATGGTATGAATGAAATATTTTTGTTGTTGTGTTGTTGTTGAAACAAAATACCAAATGATCGAATACAGGCAAATTTGCATAAGCATTCATCATTGTTTTTATATTACTCTAGGGCGAATATCTCGAAAAATCGATTTATAACTCACCTTCGAGCCACGATAATAAAAATTGCTATCAGTTGTCAAGTCACTGTCATATTTCAGATGCGTGGCGTTATTTAGCTCACAGATGTACGCTGAGTCATTATTTCCAGGATCTTTTTCGAAATTGAGACTGACACACTTGTCGTTCAGGTAGCACAAAAGCTCACAATCATCAAAGTTCTTGACTTTTCTTGTTTCGATAGTATGGTTTACCAGTCGTCTTTCAGCAAAGAAGTAGTAGTCCGGAAAAACCATTGCGCGCTCTCGCTCTAAAATAGACAAATTGAAATATGATTATAGGGCAAACTTTCCGTCGAAAAAAAATCTACATTTCGAATAAACAGTTCTAGGAACAAATCTCAGCAAATTATTGGGGCAAAGACGTCGAGAACGTAAGTCGTGTTTCACATGAATTTGGCATTTTGGTGTGGTTGTCACCAGTGCAATGAACTTAATTTGAATTCTCATACAGGGAGCCTTAAATATCTCTAAAAATTTGATCAGGAATGGTCTTCAAGGGCTTTCTTTTTTCTTTTTCTTTCCCTTTTTTTCTTTAAATATACAGGTGTGTGACTATTGAGTGTTTATTAGAGGAATGTATTACTGAAGAAGTCCCTTGTGGCTCTTTCTTTAAATATTTATCATGATCAGAGGAAATTCATGCAAATTGAAGCCGAAAAAGAGATTCTTATCTAATATTCGTTTTCGAAAGTTTTCGAAACGTACAAATCTAGAATGATATTTTTAAATGTTTACTTTTGCCGGCCAACTTAGGTTGCTAGAATTGCTTAGCTATGGTGAATATAGTCATCTCTTTATTTCCGTTGTTTGTTTTCTTAAAACAACTCATTTATCTGTTCATCGTTTCTATTCATTCATTTTTTCTCATAGCTAATAATTTCCACCCACATAAGTTTTCTCCCGTTGAAAAATATCGATTATAGCACCAGAGTTTTAAAAACAATGAATAATATATATTTAAATCAATTTTAAATTTGGAATTATAAAAAAATTTGAAATTGCACAAGGTGGTGATCATCTCAATAAAGCTATTTTTATTCAAGGCCTTCAATTAAAAAAGAAACACTTAAAAAGGATTTTGCGTCAAAGGTTTTTTCAATCCCACAAAATGGTTAAAAACTTGTGAGACGGCTTACCCTAATTTTATAAACCAATTTTTAAAACAAGAAAACTAGGTCTGTTTTACATGCCAGCGTTTTTCTCTGTAAAAATAACTTTGCTTATGTCGGCCTAGAGAGGCCAATTTTTCTCCTATGCAAATTATCGAATTCCTGTCTGCTAAACAACAACGAAATATTTTTGATGACATCGATTGTCCGTCCATGTAAATATGAGCTAAGCGTTAGGATTGAAATGGTTTTGAATGAAGCAATTTTTTCACCGTAGCAGTTCTTAGTATACTTTGTAACAACATACTTTTGCAAACTTCCGATATGACCCATTATAATAAAACACCTTGGTTGAATATCATTCAATGTCTAAAAACCACGTTTATAAGACTGTGGTTCCATCCATTAAAAATCATGTTTTTTTAGTTCAGGTTTTTTGGCTTTGTCAAAACAAAATGCTATAAGCTCGGTGCATCAACCGTTGTGAATCAGCAAAGCAAAAAAAAAAAACATACATATATATATATATAAATATATATAAATACATAAATATATATTTATTTATATATATTATATTATATTTATGTTATCACAGTCACAGAGAATCGATGCGTCCTCTTTAATTCTTTAACTTATATATATATATATTTTTTTTTAAATAAATTATAAAGAGTGACGAGAAATAAGTTAACACGCGCTGAAGTACGAATATAGAAAATTATTTGCAGTTTGCTACTCACCTTTACCAGACGTCAAATAAGTTATCGTTGTAGTCCAGACTGCCAATATTAGAAACGCTGAAAATTTCATGCTTTCTCAAGACAAGGGAGCTCAATGTTGATGCTTTCAGTATGCCACAAATTTCGAGTCGACTACCTGCATTCAATAATAGATTAAGTAGTAGAAACCGACCTTTTTGTATAGCTGTCAGTCCGGACCTAATAAGGTTTTTGAAGCAAATAAAACACGTGGGCACGCGTTTTAATGTCTGCTTATAAATGCATTCTCGATGTCTTCCGTTTTACTACATGGAATGACTTTGGATTTGGCTGGCTACGGTTCTATCGATGTTAATCTACAGATTGGACCCAGGCATTTTGCTTCACAGATTACTATAACATTAACTTCAATTGCTCCATAACTATAGTCAATTGAGCGCGTTTAAGACATCAACGTTATGAAGATAATCCGATAATGCAGTCACATAATAAGTAAGTAATTTAGAGTTAACAACTGAGTTGAAAACGTAAATTGGCCATCGTAAAGAATGAAAAAGCTGACGTTTCGAGCGTTATTCCTTCGTCAGAGCAATTGACGTTTTCAAATATATAGAGAATATTTTATTTAGGCAAGCGATAAATTGACTGGTGTTTTTCTTTTCGCAATCATGTACGGATCAAAACATTAGAATTAAGTTCATGTGGACTTATTTTGAACGATTGAGATTCATCTCCTGTTAACTGTGTTTCAGTGGCACCTTGAAACGAATTAAGTACATGCATATAAAGAATTATGAAATTGACATTCGAGGAAATGCAGAATATGTATAGGTAATCACATGATTTCGAGTGCAATTTGGAATAAATAAGCACGAGTAAATTTTTTTAAAGACTAACAAAATTGCACGAGCCCGTAGGGCGAGTGCAATTTGTGGTAGTTGAAAAAATTAACAAGTGCTTGTTTATTCCAAATTGCACGAGAAAAATCATGTGATTACGTGTTAATAATATACATGGAAAAATACGAGATGGCTTATCATAATTAAAAATAAGCAAAGCGCGCGCATCGAGTGCAAAAATAATTTATTCAAACCTTGCGTTCGGTCAAAACAACCGCGTACGATCAAAACAATAATAATTATGCAATGATATCTTCACATCTTTAAGGTGCAAAAAAGTTCAAAGTCCGGCTAAACAGTTCAAGGAATTGTTCAGTCTGTGTCCGAATCACTTTCGATGAAATGGAATCGTCGTTTCCAAGGTTTAACCATGTTTGTTTTTAATTTCGGCGTTTCATCGCAAAGTGTTAAGGTAGGTCAGCAGGTAATTTTCGATTTCCTCGGCAAATCCCTACTCTAAACACCACTTATTCCAAACCGACAACCAAAAAGCAATGCTTTTTACAGTGTTTTCGTTGTTTAAGTTGTTTTTCAGCTGCGGTGGCGAAAGAAAGCCTACTTAAAACACCGGCCATTGTTTCGCTCGCAAATTTTCAAATTTTCAAATTTTGTTGCGACATCCAAGGCTCGCATTTCATTGGCTATCTGTGAATTTCTTTGATTATTGATCAATCAGAATGTCTGATTTGTTTCTTTTTTTGCACTGAATTAACCCTCTTCTGCACTGAATTAACTCTCTTCTGCACTGAATTACCTGCAAACTGCATTTATCTTAACCAATCAGGACTAAGTCATTTTTCCATGTATATTATTATGTGGTGAAACTTGCAAGTACCTTGCGAAGCATCATGTATGTTATTGTCTTCATCCTGAATATTGCATCCTACACTTAACAAAGGGTAAATAATGATATGCCTGATTTTGTAGCTCATGGTTTTATTATAATTTAAAAGAAAGTGATTAACCTGAGTTTGCTATTTGGGTGAAACATGAAGTTTGCTCGTATCATATTTATTTACTTGACCAGGGTTACGTTCGTTATTTTTAGCGCAGCATGAAGGCTATGGAAACGCTCGGCGGGAGCATTTTGACCCTGTGCACACGAAATTAGCCAAAACCAACTGAATATACCTGGAGCTGTATAATGGTGATAATAATAATAATAATAATAATAATGATGATGATGATGATGATGATAATAATAATAACTTTTATTTAACAAGGGCTACACAAAGCGGTAAATTTACTGAAGAACCAGTAGCCCTAATGGCATTACATAAAAGCATTAAAGACTAGCTATATAAGGAGTAATTAAAATACAACTATAATATTAAGGTTAAAAAACTATCTAGATAATAAATTATATATAGGCCAGATAATAAATTATAAAATTTAAAATTACACGACAAAATAATTTAAGTCGTTATAACTATTCACAAAATGTTCTAACATGGACTTCTTGAAGCCTATAAGATTCTGTTCGTTTCTGATCTCGCTGGGGATCTTATTCCAGAGGCGGATTGTCGATACTATGAAGGACCTCCCTCCCTCCCTCTGACTCCCGTTTGAATCGGGGGTAGACAAGGTTTAATTGTCCATGTCTGCTCGTTTGTTCATTAAAATCTTTATTTCTTATTAGAATTTGATTCATACAGGATGAGTAATCGCCAGAAATTCGTTTATATACCAAAATCGACTTATTTATTTTCGCTTCACCATAAAAAGGGACCCTGCCTAATTGTTCAAAAAGTTGAATGCTGTTCTCTTTTGTATCAGCACTTAGTATTACACGTGCTGCGTGTTTCTGTAACCTGAAAACTTTCCGAATATTTTCAGAGCAGGATGTCCACATAATTGAAGCATACTGCTTTATCTGCTTGACTATTGCATCATAAAAAAGTTTTCTTTGATCAAGAGGCAGCAAGCATTAAATATTTAAGAAGCAAACTGTTCGAAAAACCTTGCGTCACGCAGGAAGTCGTAGAAAGTTGTAAAAAGTCGAGAAAAAAGGAAAATTTAAAATGCTCTCATTCCCCGCCCAGGATTTTAAAATTTACAGGTTTTCTGCTGCATTGCAAACTTAAAATTGGAGATTTGATAAAGACAGTGTTCATCATCAATTAACATATGATCTTTGAACAAATTACTTGAAAAAAGTAGTAAATAGCCGACGTCGTGAATCCGTCGATTTAAAAGATCCTTTCTCTGTTAGTCAGAGTATTAGAGATATTACAGTGATTCCAACATGTTATCCCACCACTTAGCTGCAAGGACTGCAGTTTAGCTGACCTCAGGAGACGGGGATCATCTCATCTTAGTATTTTCGGAAAATATATATATATTTTTTCTTTTTCCAGAAAGGAAAAAGTATGAAACTATTTCCAAATAATCATTTAAAAATGAAATGTCTCATTCTCAGATTTTAACTTGCTAACGTCAAAGGAAACTGGCTTACCTACTATAGTATGGAACACGCTTCCTCCAGAGTTTTTAATGAGAAATAAAAACCCTCTGAAAACGATGCTGTCATCGGCGCTTGTTTCTTGTGACAGTAGTTGCTCAGACAATAGTCAATATCACTCATGCTTTTAATAATTAATTTCTTGTTCCTGTTTGTCGTTGAGAATAAAGATGCGTTGTTTAAGTGTAACAGCCTTAAAAAAATTGGAATCTGTTGAAAAATGTTGCAGCTTTTCGCAATGGTATGAGTGTCTAAAGTGTAACTTGGTGATAAATAAAACACAGATGATTTTCATAGAATCTTCATCAGCCTTAAGATAAAAAAAAACAACGCCAGAGGAATCCTTATATGATGAAATGAAACATACGCACTTCGTAAGGCAGAAAAATAACAAAATGGAATCACACTGTTTTGTCCCTGACAACGCATGCATTTACTAGCGTCAAAAAGGAGTCCTGCATCCTTAAAACATGGATGAAAAGAAGCCCTTAAAGTTTTTAATTAAATGATGTTTTTTCTTTCATTTATATTGAAAGGTAATAATACATGCATGTGTGCGACATCATCCAGAATCAAGAAAGACTATGCACATCATGACAGCTTTGATTTCATGGTTTTGATAAGATAAAAATGACAAAAGTACTGTAACTTTATTCATTTTCCTTTTCACCTTCCTTTCTACGAATGCTACAACCCGGCTGAGATCGAAATTGAACAACAAAAGGATTAGCCACTGGTCAATTTTCGCCGTGTACTTGAAAGATATCTTCTGAGATGAGATGTCGAGTTGAACACAGTAAGAGAAATTTCATATCTACAAGCAACCACGTGTTTTTTGATTATCATAAAAACACAGTAGCCCTTTACTAACAAGAAAAGTCGACTTTATTAATGAAAGAAAATAGGAGCATCAACAATCCTTGAATGAGAGTCGTAAAGTGCGTTGACGCACTCACGATGAAAACATGCGTTGAATCACTACAGAAACAAACAGTGGGCCAAATTTTCAACATACAAAATTCACAGTTGTTGAATTAGTCCTTAGCGACAGAAAAAATCTGACTGTGGCAAATCTTCCAGCCGTTGATTTTCGTTTGCTTTAAAATCGTCGCTAAGTAGCTTCGTTTCTGTATGCACAGCCTTTGTGCATTGAAACTTGAGTCCGAGATAAGTACTTTAAAAAATTGTTTTAATTTTGGTTCCGTGACCAAAAAATTACGAATTTGAAATTTTGATGGATTAAGGACATTTATTTTTTATCAGTTTGGAGAATGGAAATTTCCCAAACCTCCTTATTAGGTTTTTATTGTAGGACGCCCCGTGGACGCAAATCACAACCGACTGAGAACACCTGTGCGGCTTGAAGATAATTAAGTCCTGAAGATTCAACTTCTCAACGCAGATAAGAAGTACGATCGGTCAAGCAATTTGATCTTTATCCTCTTACTATTTTTCCCAAATAATATATTTTTTATTCAACTCAGTTATCAAACCTTGAGGGAAAAGTTTTGTCGAATCATTTATTCAAAGTGAACCTCATGACTCCGTTCTTGCCGAAATTTACATCAACGCGATCAGTTGCTTTTTTAAATGTAAGTGTGAGTCTTAATGACTACTCCAGCCCTCTACACTTACAGAAGAAAGAAAATTCTCCCACTACATTTAGCACGTTTTTTTTTTCATTTGATCTCTTTCAAGGCACCACAAAACCTCAAAATTGTCGAGGGAAATTAGAACCAAAGTGGAATTCGACCATCATCGTGTTGAAACAAATACGAAGGCCTTCCACGGAGGCCTTTGTATTTTTCACCATCAAGGTGATATTTTATGGAGCATGCTTGTAGCTACTGTATTTAAAAAATACCCCTATGGAAATATCGTGGTTTTTAATGTTGTATGTGATAAATTTTGGCCATGTTTTGAATATGTGAGATTTTGGAAAGCGATATTTTACCACCACAATTGACTGAAAACAAAATTAGGCCATCAACAAATGTCATCCGATTGGCAATTCACCTCTATATTAACAATACTGAGCCTACAATTTAGGAGAGAAGTTTAACCATCTTTGAGGCCTTTCGTGAGATATTGTAGCCAACTTATTAGGCATTTTGCTGGGTGTCAGGTCTCTTCTCACTGCAGTTTTCTTCTCAAAATCTTAGGCAGGATGGAGTGAGAGTATTTTACAAAGGATTGATTCTCAGTGTCCTGAAGTAAGGTTAAATGTAATGGATAATTTTGCTGATACAAACAGGTTTGATGATATGTGATTTGCCGTCATCTCTGTAAACCCTATCCCTGGTTTTTTTACCTCATTTTGTTGTTGATTTCCAGAATAAAGCCAACACCTGAAGTCGCATTCGCGGTGTACGAAAACATTATTCTCTTTCTTCTTCCAAACAAATTACATTGAGAGGATAAATGATTTAATAAGACCATCATGCAGTAAAAGACAATCGGTAGATTTGCAGCTCATGGTTTTATTACCAGATTTTATCTGGCAACAGTTCTGACTATTCCAATAATCGTAAAAAAGAACACAACTATGCAAAGGTTACATAATTGACCGCCCAAGCGTTTATATCACTGACTTCATTCACCAGAGGCTGGTAATTATTCAACATTTTTAACAGCATTCTATGCACAACAATGCAAGTGATATCCATCACTTTTCTTAGCTCATAAAAATTACGATGATCTCTCCCATTGTTCTTTTCTAGGGAACTTCTCCCACTTCACCCCTCCCTATTGATTGCATCTTCAGGCGCATCCCCTGAGTACTAACAAAGAAGTGATTAACACCTAACTTCTCCCTATAATATCCTTACATTATCCAGCAATTAGATAATGAGAATACTCAAACTTATCTTATTTGGTACTTGTGGGGTCAATGAATCAAATATGCTAAAGATCCTTATTAATGTTAGCTGAAAACCTTGTTTTTAAATTTTACACTGTAAAATATTTCTGGCCAGTCAGCCTTTCTACCGAATGGAATGGGTTCTTTTTATCACCAGGAATTAGGCACTAATTGTCAGTAACAATTCCAACATGGGTGGATAAAACTTGCTTATGTTTCCAGTACTTAACTGTGGAATTAAAACAGATGTATTCAGAATTTACTTTTGACAGATGCACTTTTCATGTGCATGGAAAATCCAGAAGTGGGAGTCTACATGTGTTCCTTGAAAGGATTATTTGAAAACTGTAAACCAAAAGGTTGGGCTATATTTTTTGACTGATTCATTGATCGGCTCTCTGATTGCAGAGAACTTTAGTTATCTTAGGTCTGTATGATGTAATCACAGTTTTCTTTTTATATTCAGTTTTGAGACTTAATGTTAAGCATTGTAATATTATATAACAGTGTAGTTTGATCGTCCGGATGAGTTAGTCCTGAGAAGGACTGTTGTCGGTAGTGGTGACTGACGTTTCGACAACCTGAGCGGAAATCATCATCAGAGTCAAGTGAAAGGTTGTTGTCAGTCGAATGTACTTAGTCCGGTTTGTGTACACTGATTGGTCAGTTTTGCCGTGATGTTATTGGCTGTAAGACTCAAGTGGCGTAGGTCAGTCGTGATCGGTTTGGATCCGTTAGTGAAGTTAGGTCGTTCTGTTCGGTTCGTTTGTAATGTTAATGTCGTGGAAGAGTCGTTTGTATGGTGCCGGTAGTGGTTGACACCTGTTGAGGGGAGTCTGTTCCAAGTTAGTAAACCAGCTTTTCAGGGTCAGTCGTTGAAAGTAGTTGGTGCTGTAGGTTAGGCATTGCGCAGAGTCCCAGTCGATAGTGTGGTTCGCAAGTCGGTGATGTTCAGCAATGTGATTGTTGACACCGCCTTTCCTCGTCGCTCGTTTGTGTTCAGTCAGTCCAGTTGCGAGGTTTCTGCCAGTCTCACCTATGTAGGAGGCGTGGCAGTCGGAGCAATTGATCTTATATACTGCTCCTTGTCTGTTCCTCAGTTCGTCTCTGTCTTTGATGTTAGTCAGTAACTGACGTAGTGTGGTAATAGGTTTGTGAGCGACGCGAATATTGAATGGTTGTAGGATGCGTGAGATGTTCTTAGATATGCCATTTATATATGGTATAGTGGCTGTAGTCGTAGGAGTTGCGTTGTCGTTAGTGGTGGTGGAATGCGTCGATTTCGTCGTGTCCTCTGGTGGTGAAAGTATCGTCAACGTAGCATAACCAAAGTGATATCGTCTGTCAGCAAGTCGAAAGGGCGCTTTTCTCGATGTTCTGCATCGCAATTTCTGCTACAACAACAGAAACTGGAGACCCCATAGCTGTACCGTGTAACTATCTGTAGTGTTTGCCGTTGTACTGAAAGTAAGTTGATGTCAGGCAAAGGTTTAGTAAGTCCATAATTTCCTCTGTCGGTAGCGGTAGAGGGTCGGTTGATTGTAGGATAGCAGTCTCAGTACATTGCAGTGCCAGTTGAAGTTGAATACTTGTAAAAAGCGATTTCAGATCAAATGACACTAGTTTGTAGTTGTCAGGTATCTGTACAGTCTTAGTGGCGTTAATGAAGTCCTCGGTGGATTGTAGTTTTCGTCTGGATTTGGTATGTCGGAGAACCACAGAAGGAAAAAATAGGTCGCATTGGGAAACCAGATTTGTGTAGTTTCACTCTTGTCTAAGGGACAGTTGTCGTCCGGTTTACTTCGTCTCTGTTCTTTTCTTCATAGAAGTCGTGTCAGTTTCTGTTGATGCCCAGTACGGGCACGTTCAGTCGCTTTGTTGGCTCGTCTGTCAAGGTACAATGACACAGATAAAGCACATTTATGGGAAATGGCTGCGACCACAAAATAATTATATACTCTTTGTATATTGGGTGTGGGAAATTTGTGGCCTTTCATCTTGGGTAGTGATCCTTTATGATGAGCTTCAGCATTTTGAAGCGATAAATGACGCTCAAACGACAACCTTCATTACATTATTTCCATGAAATAGGTATTTTATTCTTTTTCCGGTCTCTTCTCATGGCGGGTTCTTTTCAAAATCCTAAGCACAAAGGGGTAAGAAGATATTACAAAGGATTAATTCCCAGTAAATTGCTTGTAAGGTTAAGGATAAAGTTGATAATGCAAGTAGATGTGGTAGTAAGTTTTGTGTGTTAAACCACAGTGTATAATCTAGAATTGGCCAAGAGGGCTTAGTGGGCTCCCATCTTTAATTTTAAGTGGCGCTTTGTAAAGAAAAGGGTCTTAAGAGATGGGGTGTACCCCCATAAGGTGTTTAAACTTATCTGTACATTTTAGTGTGTGAGAAACTGGCCAAAAGAGACAGGAGATAGATACATTAAGAGGCTATAATATTGGAAGTTAGTTTGATATAATAGGTATGATATCATTGTTTAAGTCAGTTATATGTTATTGTGAAATAATTAAGGTACTTATACTTAAAGTTTTTGTGCTTCATCCGATGTGTTAGTATAAGCATTTGCAGTTTTCTGTTTTTTTTGTTTTTGTTTTTTCTTTCTTTCTGAATTTCGTTTCAGAAATCCAGCCAAGGAGCACTGTAGAAGAAATCCTGAAACCATAATCTCTGTGACCATGTTCATTGTAAATTTTACTGAATGTTGTTGGTTTGATTGTTTGAGTTTTTTAGAGTAACGCCAGCATGTGCACTCACATTCGTGGTGTGCGAAAACGTTATTCACTTCCTTCTTCCAAACAGATGACATCGACAGGATAAATAATGCAATCTAGCAATGAAGAAGATGGGCAAAATTGCAGTGCGTGGTTTTATTGCCAGGCTTTATTCAGCAACAGTTCCGACTGTTTCCATATATGGAAAAAATACATTAAAATATATATTTTTTATTAGTATCCTCATTCACCAGCGGCATGTATATATGAATTTTTCTTAAAGAATGTTATTAACAAAAATGCAAGAGGTATCCATTACTATTCTCAGCTCCTAAAGAAAACAATGATTTCTCTTATTGTTCTTTTATTTAAATAGTCCTTCCTTACCCCCACTCCCCCCCCCCCCCCCATCCCGTGGATAGCATATTGATGAACGTCCCCTAAAAAATAACAAAGCCAGAAACTACAAGAGATGCCTTTATGCAAGGTTTTATCTTATTTTATTTTTTTATTATTGTTTACTTAACAATCAACCAGTTGAGCAACAAAGTGACCCAGCTCATACCACCTAACTGTGAAAAGACCGCTAACGATTTTTTAATCTTTTGATACGTTGTTAATAAGCTCGCCCTGATTTGCCACATTTGCTTTGTGTTTAGGTCTCTTCGTGTAAATTGGAGAAAAATGAACATCAAATGATTGGAAGATTAATCCTAGAATATTGAAATGTCAGGTAGTGGCCTTTGGGGGTGTGGGATGGGGTGGATTTCTTTCATGCACTTATTATTTTTTATATGATTCTTTGCATATTTTTGTTAGATAACAAATTTCACAGAGAGAAACTGAGATTTTAATTTCAAATCTAACATTCTTGTGAAAAGTTGTTGGTGATGTACTTGAATGGTGTAAAAAGTTGTTTACAACTCGTGTTTACCTTTGCTACTGAAAGTACTTGTTTTTAGCACATCGCAATTATGAATACTTTTCTTTTTGCATGTTTATGTTGAAGGAAAAAAATAACCTTAGAGAAACAGGTCAACTTTTACAAGCCACATGCAGTTTTTAAACTTATTTATACAAATGACATGCAAGTTGCACTCGCCTTGAAGGTTCACGCAATTTGGTTAGTCTTTGAAAATTTCTCGTTCTGATTTATCCCAAATTGCACTCGAAACGCGTGATTACCTATACAAATTGCTTCGAAAACTATTTACCAAATTTCGTCTTGAATGAATTAAGTGCCTGTGAGCTTAATTAAATAAGCTGTTTAGGGACATTTTGAAGCCATTATGTAGAGATCTTGAACTTAGATTCAAAATCAGTCCGAGATGTAAGCGATCCATTTCGAACGACTCCTGGTCGATTCGGACGCATTTACCATTTAATTTTGCTTACTGTGTGTCTAGAAATTGGTTCAACGTTTCAAAGCACTGAGTCACAATTATTACGTTAACTTTTTGTAATTCCATAGGACATCAGATTTTGACCAACATCCCTTTTTTTCTGACTTATGTTAAAATAAACCGTGACGTGGTAAATAATTACAGCAATAGAAGGATGAAAAAGTGAAAAAAATATTTATACAGAGGCTCGAAAACCATAAGCTTGAGAGTTTGCGTCTTGCAGATTTTTAATTAACTTTAAAAATCCTTCGCGCAACTCTCTTCTATGTCAGGCTAACTGATGAGAATTATCACTCTAATGAAATAAATACCTGTTTACCACCAAAGTTAAAATCTGCTGATAATGTTTACGATAGAGAAGAAAGGTTAACTACGTCACATATTAAAAACCTTAGACACATGTACCTTCGGTTTGATTTGTGAGTCCTCTTAATACGCTAAGTACATTTGCTTCTTATTCAGTCTGTACTACAGTAGCGTAAGGGACAGCCAGGTGGGTGAAAAAGATTGTAGACGAAATAGGATCCACAGTTTTTTACAAAAATATTAGTTGTGTATTTGCAACCAGTCGAGCGATCACTAAAGCAGACCGTCCTTCGAACTTTACCATCTTCCACTGTAGGATGAGCAGCATACAACCAGCCTGACCAGTCTGTACCACATCTGTATGCTGGCACACGCGTTGCTGGCATTCTTGTTCCTGCAGCTCCCACAAAACGATACCATCCCCCAGAGAGTTCCTTGTCACACAAAACTTGTCCAGATTGCGGTGTCTGGTAAATTTTATTTCGATTGGCTTCACTCAGGTTTTTATAATGATAGCAAGGATCGGCTGTAAAGTGAAATGAAAATTACAAAAGGACCTGGGTTATTAAGATCAATAGTTTAAAATCTATTGTAACGTCTCATAATTCTGACAGCTTCCCATCAATGTTGAAACTTGTACTTCACAAAAAAATGACTATGCATTAATTAAGGGGTCAAGTAGTAAATGTGTAGGTTATCATTACTCGAAGAGGCTAAAACAGTGATATTGGAGATCCGAATGAATTCAGCAAGATCCGAATGTGAGCTCCTTATTTCTTAGTCAGCGCATGAAAGGACAGCTCTAGGCAGACTTAAGGCACATCAGTATCCACGAATTAGATATTTTGAAACGTATATTTCATCACGAATATTTAAATTTATAAAGCTGACAGCTCTGAAACAACTGCCTTGTTCCTGCAGCTCCCACACAAAGCAATACTATCCCAAGGGGTGTAAGACCAACTGCTCTTCGTATGGACATCACCCAGGTTTTGATAGTTATAACATGGGTCCACTATTAAATTAAATAAACATTACAACAGATTGTGGTATCAAAGATAACATTTTTTATTTGGTTGACTTTTTTCCAGTCCATCAGTTCGACAACAACCAGAAAGGACTTTTACAAGAATAACTATGCATTAAATGAGATGACAGCATTATAATGAATTATGTCTCCTCCTTATTTGATCGTCCATCAAAGCCTAAGTTGCTTGTATCTCAACTGGATGATACCATATGCGTTTAAGACATTTTCGATCCTCAGCTCCCAGAAACCGATACTAGCCCAGAGGTGTCATTTCCCACGAGTGTGTAATAAGTCTCTACTTATTAGCATCATCCGTTTATTTATAATCGTAACGCGTATTGGCTTGCATAAGTCAAACTAGTTTGATTGATCGTAACTACTGATACGAGGAAATCTATAAGTAAGAGATTCTTAAGGGTTTTTTCTAGTTCCACGTTTAAAACTTGCATTTCACCACCAAGACATTACATTCTCTTGTCATCATGAATGTCTTTTTATCTCCGAACATGATCGATGGCTCTGAAACCAGCTGGATGTAAATCATGGCAACTCCGTGCGTAAACATGCATGGATAATGCTGCTCAAATTAAAACGCAAAGCTTAACACCAATAGGAAAATAGTTCCTGTTAAATCGCTTTGTTTAATGCTAAGGCTTCTCTTATAAAGCGTAACAGCTATTATTGGTCTATTATTCACTCACTAGATTGTAGATAGCTCAAATGTACCTCCACCGTTTTTAGGCGAAAAGAATTGAATATTGTACCTCGACATGTCTGTAACTATTTTAGCTGAGCACGAGTGCCCATCCCCAGTAAATCCTTCTTTGTAGGTGCAGTTATAAAACCCAACAGTATTGGAGCAGTGTGCATTTTCGTCACAAACGTTTTTGCTGTCCTTGCATTCATCGATGTCGAATCGGAAATTAATAGAAAGAAAACATTGAGACAAGGTGAAAACATTTCACGAAAGGAAAGGGTAAAGGTAGACCAAACACAGTGTAAAGTAATTTTGTTCTTAGTAAACTGACTTACCTCCCAAGCTCATGTCACAATAAACCAACTTTGAACTCCCGACATTATCTGGATCCAACCAGTACTCTTTACTGATGCTGTCTTTACCTTCACTTACATTTATCTCTTGGCACGATAACGCTGGTAATTCAGGAATAGATCCTAAGGGGGCTGCGATATAGGCATGACTTCATTAATGGTTTAAGGGTAATAGAAGTTGCAAAACAGATAAGAGTGGAAAATATATTTGTCCGAGCAAGATAAAAATGTAATAATAATAATTAAGAGCTGTGAATTTGGTTGATATAAATGAAGTATAGAGGGCGAATTTTGCTTCAAGAAACTGGCCCTATTTAATAAAAAAAGTAACGGACACTTGCTCTTGGAAAGTGGCAGGTTTTTACCAAGAACTCGCTGAGAAAGATTTGTATGTAAAATAAAGTAGACTGGATACATACTTCTACCATGAACGCGTCCCATGTAAAAGCGTAAATCATCTGGCTGGAAATTCTCGGGCCTTGCTTCCTTGGTTCGGGTATTCAATTCACAAGACTTTTCCCCAACTACATAATTGTAGCTTTGACATATCGTCTCTCTCTCGCAGATGATATCGCACACATGAGGAGCTGGTACTGGGATCTTCTGAAAGATACATCCTTTGAGAGCCATACCAGGTACGCTAACTTCTGTCTTGCATAGATTTTTAGCCGTAGCGAAGTCCATGAGATACAAAAAGGCCAGGATGTTTAGGAAGCTTGAATTCCACGCCATTGCCACTGATGCTGAAATTGGAAAGTACAGATTACTTAGCCAGCCAACAGACAAAGAGCTATGACAGCAGATAGACAGACAGACAAACAAACATGAAGCAACGTAGGAATCAATTCTGAATCGAATCTATCTTAGGAAAAAGAAAAGTGCAACTGATTAGATTTAATTAAAATAATTGAAGGCCATTTTTAATATTTTCCCCGCCTAGTCGTTTCCGTGACAAGAGATCACCTTTAATGATGCAAGTCGTTATTTCACCACTCTAGCTAAAAAAGCAAAAAGAGTCGACACAATTGCAAGGGCCATAAGTTTTAAACAAGTTTTACCGCCAAAGGAAATCCCCTCACAATTTGCGCAAAAAAAAACCAACAAACAAAAATCTCTGAGAGATAAGAATACCTTAGTAAACTCAGCCATCATAATTCTTAAACCAAATACACACACCTTTTATGGATGACGATCCAAGGTGATGTCTAGGAATCATCTGTGTTCATACGGTATACAAAATAGAATACTTATGAAAATATCAGAGTTTTTCTTTAAAGATAATATTTGAGTGAATAACAGAGGTATATTTGGAGAAAAAGAACCCAGAGTGCTCACAATGGGAGTTAAACCTACCACGTTCTGATTAGTATTCGGATGTTCTTCCAAGTCATGTTAGGTGTAGTTGTTAAACTATGTGCGTGGTGACAAACTTAGTGCACGCTGCCAGGACATGAATGTCGAATGTGATGCTTTCGTTCAATGATTAAACTAAATTAACAACAGACACCATGAAGAATTCTCTCTCGCGTAATATTAAAAAAGCAAACTGTTCCAAAACCTTGCGTCACGCAGGAAGTTGTGGAAAGTTGTAGAAAGTCGACAAAAAGAAGGAAAATTTAAACTTTTCTCATTCTCTGCCCAAGATTTTAACATTTAAAGGTTTCCTGCAAACTTAAAATTGGAGACTTGATAAAGACAGTGTTGATCATCAATTAACATACTCTCCTTGGACAAATTACTTGACAAAGGTGAGAAAAGGCTGACGTTAGGCTTCACTGTTAGTCAGAGGATCAGAGATGTTATGGTAATTCCTACATCCTATCCCATTACATAGCTGCTAAGAATGCAATTTCGTTTACCTCAGAAGAGGGGAATCATCTCAGTTTTTTTCAGATATTTTTTTTTTCAGAAAAGAATAAGTATCATACTATTTCCAAATAATCATTTAAAAATGAAATATCTCATTTTCAGATTTTAACTTGCTAAAGTCTAAGGAAAATGGCTTACCTTTTAGAACATGTTGCACGCCTCCTCCAGAGTTTTTAATGAGAAATAAAAACCCTCTGAAAACGATGCTGTCATCGGCGCTCGTTTCAGTAGTTGCTGTCATAATAGTCAATATCTCTCATGCTCTTAATAATTAATTTCTTGTTCCTGTTTGTCGTTAAGAATAAATATGCGCTGTTTAAGTCTAACAGCCTTAAAAAAATTGGAATCTATTAAAAAATGTTGCAAATTTTCGGAGTAATGTGAGTGTCTAAAGCGTAACTTGGCGACAAATTAAACACAAATGATTTTCATGGAATCTTTATCAGCCTTAAGATAAAAAATAACATCAGAGGAATCTTTATATGATGAAACGAAACCCACGCACTCCGTAGGGCAGAAAAATAACAAAATGGAATCACACTGTTTTGTCCCTACAAACTTTGATTTCATGGGTTTGATAAGATAAATATGACAAAAGTACTGTGACTTTATTCATTTTCCTTTTCTGATTCCTTTCTAAAAATGCTGCAATCCGACTGGGAACGAAAATCAACAACTAAAAGATTTACCATCGGCCAATTTCCGCCGTGTACTTGAAAGATTTCTGAGTTGAGATATCGAGTTGAACACAGTAAGAGAAATTTCATATCTACAAGCAGCCATGTATTTTTTGTTTATCATATAAACACAAAAGCCCTTCCTTGAATAAGAATCGTAAAGTGCGTTGGCACACTCAAGATGAAAACATGCATTGAATCACTACAAAACAAACAATGGGCCTAATTTTCAATATACAAAATTCACAGTTACCGAATTGGTCTTCACCGACACAATAAATCTTTCAGGTACACGAGAAAAGTCGGACTTTGGCAAATCTTACAGCTGTTGGTTTTCGTTTGCGTCAAAATCGTCGCTAAGAAGCTTTGTTTCTGTATGCACAGCCTTTGTGAATTGAAACTTGAGTCCGAGATAAGTCCTTTCAAAAATTGTTTTAACGTTGGTTCCGTAACCAAAAAACTACGAATTTGAAATTATAATGGATTAAGGACATTTATTTTTAATCAGTTTGGAGAATGGAAATTTCCTAAACCTCCCTATGAGGTTTCTGTTGTAGGACGCCCAGTGGACGCAAATCACAACTGACCGAGAATACCTGTGCAGCTTGAAGGTAATTAAGTCCTGAAGATTCCACTTCTCAATGCAGAAAAAAGTAAGATCAGTCAAGAAATTTGAACTTTATCCTCTTACTATATTCCCAAAAAGTATTTTTTTTATTCAACTCAGTTATCAAAACTTGAGATAAAAGTTGTCTCGAATCATTTATTCAAAGTGAACCTCTTTAATTCCGTTCTTGCCGAAACTTACATTTACGCGATCAATTGCTTTTTTTTAAAAGTAGATGTTAGTCTTAATGACTATTCCAGCCCTCTACACAAACAGAATAAAGCAAATTCCAGCACGACATTTAGCACATTTTTTTTATCTGATCTATTTGAAGGCACCGCAAAACCTCAAAACTGTCGAGGGAAACTAGAACCAAAGCGGAATTCGACCATCATCGTTTTAAAACAAATACAAAGGCCTTCCATGGATGAAAATCAAATGTGATATTTATGGAGCATGCTTGTAGTTACTGTATGTAAAAAACGCCCCTATGGAAATATCGTGGTTTTTTACCGCCACAAATGACTGAAAAGATAATACTGTGAAACTGCAGCTT
This sequence comes from Pocillopora verrucosa, assembly GCF_036669915.1. Classification (NCBI taxonomy): domain Eukaryota; kingdom Metazoa; phylum Cnidaria; class Anthozoa; order Scleractinia; family Pocilloporidae; genus Pocillopora; species Pocillopora verrucosa. The sequence continues at coordinate 7,769,714 of NC_089316.1, read as the reverse complement.
CCAGTCAGCGAGAAAATAAAACGGTGCACCAAATAGGCCTTCTACAGTTTCGAGCGTTAGCCCTTCGTCCATCGCTCTGACGAAGGGCTAACGCTCGAAACGTCAGCTTTTTTTACCCTTTACGGTGGCTAATTTACGTTTTCAACCCAGTTGTTTACACTAAATTACCTGCTATTCTCTCCCACCGACGCAGCACCACAGTTTCTTTAGAAACTTACCCCTTTATATATTTTTAACTGATTTATTGTTCGGCACTCTTATTGCAGAGAACTTTAGGTATCTTAGTTCTGAATGATGTAATCAAAATAATTCTTTACTATTCAGATTTGAGACTTAGTGTAAAGTATGTAGTATTCTAGATGGTATGTTTTGGTCCCTGAACGTGCTCTAAGCCAAGAGTGGTTTTTAAACCCCTTAAAAAAGGAGAGAACAACCGAAAAGAGAAGGAAGGAAGGAAAGAGCAAAAAACAAAGCAGAGGCATAAATGTTAGTCTTAGAGTCCACATTACCATGCAAAGCTACTTCTGAGCCTAATTTAACCCTTTAACTTCCAAGATCCGGTTGTTAATTTCCCCATTTAGTGACTACACATTTCTTTGTAATTTAGCTTGGAGAATTTGGTGTTAAATCAAAATAGCAACTTCTGCCTGATACGTTTGAGTATTATCATTACCTGTTTGTTGGATAATTTATGGAAGTTGCAAGGAAAAGTTACATGGTAATCACTTCCAGGAGCTAAAGGGTTAAGGCCTCATTAGCTTGGCATGGCTCAAATAGTGGCATTTCACTCCCACATGGAAAGATGCAATGACACAGATATGGCATTCTCATAGGATGTGGCTTTGATCACAAAATGATGGTTTAAACTATAGTAAATGGTAATTACACACAAAGCAGAAATTATCAGCCATAGGTTCTATATGAAAGGATTTACAGATGCAACCTACCTCTCAAAATGTGTAGATCAGCTAATTCGTTTTGTAATAAAGTTCGGATATAACACGCACTGTCATTGGTTGAAAGAGCGTGCTCTATGAGAGTATAGAGCATAGAGCTGAGCTAAAGCTGTCACGCCATCTGTCAAATTGTACTGTTCGACCTTTTGCGGGACTTTTTAGCCTTTTTTCGATAATTGAAAGTAAACTTTCGGAACAAGCGAGCCGGCAGGTAGCAAAAGAAGAACCAAATAAAGGTTTGTAAACATACCAGGCGCCGTAATTTACGTTATTAAAACGTGACCAGATACGAAAATCCTCAAAGGAAAAACAAAATAGACATTCTGAGTTTTAAAGATTGATTCACGCTCGGTTAGATTGCAAGCTTACGCACGGAAATAAAAATCAAACACAGCTAACACTCGTATAGTATATAAAGTTCAGTGTTCAAAACAAAGCAGAACAAACCAGAAATGAGGAAAAATATAACCAAACTGGCATAATTGTTAAAATTCATTCTAATCATGACGGTGTGTGAGCGAATATGATCATGCTGAAGTCCATCGCGGCTCGCTCATCATGGGCCGCCCTTCGAGTGAAAAAATAAGAGCTTGCTCTGATATCCTTTCCGATGCGTTGAGTGGAAAGTCACATCTGTCACTGCAGCCGAGTTTTGCCGCGCTGCCATCCCGAGCGATCTTCATGTTCCGGCGAATTCGGCTGTCGTTCATTCAAAAAACACTCATCTTGAATAGTTTGTTTTCTACCTTGTCATGTGAGAAAACTCGCATGTTTTTATGAGCCATAATTCGGCTGAAGTTCACTGAACATTTCACTTCAAGATTCTGTATTAGAGACTTAAAAACTTCAGGCAAAAGTGTTAAATTCGACCTACCGAACTATTTCAGTTTCTAAACTATCGCAGAAGGTGAACTTTGATGGTTTTTTAACTTTGATGGTTTGACACTTTTGACAGCTTTAGTCTTGTACAGCCAATCAGATTATTTGAACCATTCTAACAGGGATTCTGATTGGCTTATTGTAGCGTGCTTTATGAGAGTATGCTGACGACACTATTATTCGTTTTGAAAATAAAGTTTGTTTTCAAAATTGAAAGTAATGCTCGGGGAATTTAGTGGATTCTTTATTATAAAACAAATACGTCTCGTGTTTCTCCCTACACTTCTTTCGTGCTCTAGCCGCTTCCTAAGTGCTTTATAACAGAACAGAGCACAGTCAAGGCTTCTCTATTTGTTAAATTTGCCAAGATTTATCATAGTAAATTAATTCTCAACCATTTTTATGCATTGCCAAGCGGAAAGGAAATTCTATTGTAACATAATTGTGATTAACCTAAGTGTGCTGTTTGGATGGTACTTGAAGTCTGCTCATACCATTTTATTTTACTTGACCAGGGTTATGTTCAGGGTATTTTTGGTGTATCACATGGAGCACTGCAATTCATAGCCTATGAGGAGCTGAAGAAAGGCTACAGTAAATATTTTGGAACACCAATCAACAAGAGGCTGGTGGTACTATCTGCACGTGTCTGTATAGTTGATTGTATACATCTTAAAACTCACAAATTCAACCAAGTTAGGAAACCAGAAACTCTTGATCTTAAACCATGACAAACGAGAACATGTGAAGTGCTTTGACTCTGATCACATTCGTAGCTTAGGGTGGGTGATTGAAGTGTTGTTATTTATTGGAAAGAAACTTTGCTCTCAATTCCTCTCTCTACCCGGGAGGATTAATAAGAATCAACCCTTAGATTGACTAGCATCTAATGGAGAATTTGGCGACTGATGTTAAGGTGTAAAGGGCTAATACGAACACATGTAATGGCCTTTGGCGAATTTAAAGGGAGAACACGAGATAGAGAGAGGTGGGAAGAGTTCGTGACTTTTCATCTTAGGTAGTCATAATCTTTGACGAGCTTCAGCATTTTGGAGCTACAACTGACGCCAAACGACCACCCTCATAATTTTTTGTGCATGTGGCTTGCAAGAAGGAACGAATAGGATTAGGTTATTTATCATGTAACCGTGAGTAATTCTGAAAATCACTCTGAATTGCTAAAAAGATAGTAGAGTTATTTTTATCTGAGTTGTTTCCCCCTGAATTGAATTTTTTTTCCAATTTTCCTTTCCTTTATAGAGTTCAATTGAGTACATTGTGATGGCTTCACTGTGGAAAATTTTCGCTGCTACAGCGACATGTCCTCATCAAGTGGTTAAAGCAAGTTTTCAGATTAGGATAGTGATGCAGTGATCCCATCGGTTGGTTTGCTGGACTCCGGGTTGATGTGGCTTGTGCTCGAGCCTAAGCCAGGTCATTGTGTCGGATCCCTGGGAAAAGACTCATCAGCCCCACATATCCCTCCACCAGGAGTTCAAATGGGCACCAACAAAAGGCCAGGGAAACCGTACAATAGGGACAAATATCAAATCAAAATGGGGGGAGGGTAGCTTTTACCCTCTTTCACTCTTTCCATTCCTCTCAATAAACACATATCCAAGATGGCGATGGGAACGTACGGCGAGAAAGTTGTGATCCTGTGCCCATAAAATTAGCCAAAACCAACTGAATATATGAGGAGTAGCATCTACGAAAGTATATTTTGATAAATTGTTTTGTATTTACTGTTTCCTTTTGTTATTTATCGTTCATGAATTTTACTTTCTAAAGAATCAGCAAACGATCGTGGAATACAAAGGCGCGTTAGATGCGATTAGTGAAACTTTCAGGTCAATTGAAACCTGACATGAGAACTAAAAATGCTTGATACGTTACAGATAAGCTTTCCATTTCTAATTTCAGATTATCTACATAAAAAAGGGAGCAATACGCATTGCCTTCTTGAAACAAGGAGCGCTATAGAAGATATTCAGAAACCGCAATCTCTGCGAACACGTTAATTGTTGGTTTGACTGTATTTTGCTTGTTTTATTGTTTTTTTTTTATTGGTTTTTTTTCAAAGTAACGCCAGACTGTGAACTCACATTTGTGGTGTACGAAAACGTTCTTCACTTCTTTCTGCCGAACAGATGACATGGACAGGATAAATAATGCAATCGAGCAATGGAAGATGATAGACAATATTGCAGCTCATGCTTTTATTGCAAGGCTTTATTCTGCAACATCATCATCATCATCAATCTTTATTTATACACGAAATCATATCATTTTACATGGTCTTCCTAGGAATCGTGTTTAAATTATACTAAAATACAATGTTAAAAATACAAAAACTTATATCATGAATAATAAGAGTTACAATGGTGTATCAGAGAAATCTTTCCCATGAAACGAAGTTTTAAAAACATTCAAACTAGGCACTTTTTTAATCTTAGAAGGAATCCTATTCCACAGAACAGATCCTCTGTAGTGTAGGCTCCCTTTTGCAGACTCAGTTCTGGGTCTGGGGACATAATAATCTAGCACAGAATTTCTAAGATTGTGTGAGTGTACATTTGAGGTGTTGGTAAAGATCCGCCTCAGATACGATGGGGAAAGATTATTATGTATTTTATACATTGTCACAGCCAACTGTTTAAGTCTTACATGTTCTAGCCTTTCCAAGCCAAGTTCATCCAACAAAACACTTGAGCGAACGTCATAGTTAGAAAAGGTGAGAATTCTAGCGGCCCTATTCTGCAGCTTTTGAAGATTGTCTGCTAGTCCCTTATTGATATTACCCCATACTGCACTACAGTAATTAAAATATGGCATCACCAGTGCATTATACATATTCACTCTAGTATCAAGTGGTATAAAATTACTTACACGCCTCAAGATAGCAATACCAGCGGATATTTTCTTTGAAATGGTATGAATGTGTGGGCGCCAGCTTAAAGATTCATCAATTTGAACTCCAAGGGTTTTATGTTCAATTACCCTTTCTAAGGGAGTGTTATTGACTTTGACTGTGAAGTCACTATTTATTTGGGATAACTTAAATTGGCTCCCTATAAGCATGTATTTAGTCTTCTTCACATTTAAAGTTAATTTGTTTGCTGACAGCCATGACTGGATTAATTTCATATCATAATTCATTTTATATTCAAGGACCCATGGGTCTTCTGCAGATGTGGTAAGGGTAGTATCATCTGCATACAATCTGGGTTTTGAAAATAAATATATTTTGTTATGGGAAAAATATGTGAACCGTGCGTTTACACATTTTATCATTAACCTCATTCACCAGCGGCATGTGAATATGAATTTTTTCTCAGATCATTTTATTTACTCCCAATGTTATTTTATTAAGGACTTCCCCCACACCCCCCCCCCCCCTCCCCCTTGTCCCCTTGTAGGTAGCAAATTAAGCAAATTAATGTACATTCCTCAGCAAAAACAAAGACAGAAACAGAGACGCCTTTTTTCAAGGTTTATTTTTATTGCTATTTACTTATGAATTTTAACATTACTCTTGAAAATTTCTGGCAATTTAATCAAGGAAAATGTTTACTTATAAGTAATTGTGACAGTTCTAAAAAAAAATTCCTTATCTTCCTTTTTCTGCTCCTTACTTTAGGTTTTTTATTTTTTTTTTCGATAACTTTCTCTATTTGTTAAAATATCATTGTGATGTAAAGTTAAAACCAGTTTTGATTTATTGCTCTGTTTTCAACCCACTAGGTTCTGGTTTCATACACTTGCCCGAACATTTCCTTGTTGTTGTTGCTATTTTTCCCTGGTTATTGATATTAAGTCCACTAAAAAAAATGGTGAAAGCTACTCTGTCGCGATTGCTATCAAGTGAATTTGAAGAATCTTTTATATAACTTTTCATCAGACGAGTGGTACCGAGAACCAACACTGGCCCCTAGAATGCACCGCCCTTAACACTTACTCTCGAGTTATGAAACTCAGCTGAAAGTAGTCAGCGCGAGTAAAATGTATTTACAAAGAGATACACAGATTTTGTTCAATAATGAGATAAAATACACGATACCCTTCTATTTACACCACTCAAGAAGCTGAGCCATAAAGTGATCCAGCTCATATCACTTTCCTTTGAAAAGACCACCAACAATTTTTCTAAAATTTGGTACATTGTTGATAAACTCCCCTAGCTTTGCCCTATTTTCTTATTGTTCAGGTCTCTTCTTGTAAAATAGAGACAAATGAACATCAAACGATTCGAAGACTAGTCTTTGAAAATTGATCCCTGCGCTTGTTACTTTTTTATAGGATTTTTTTTTATATTTTTGCTGGATAAAAAGGGAAAACCTCACATTGAGAAACTGTGATTTTGATTTCAAATCTAATATTCTTGTGAAACGTTGGTGGTGTACGTAAAAAGTTTTTAACACATCGCAGCTCTGAATACTTTCTTTTTGCGTGTTTATGTTGTACGAGTAAATTATCCTTAGAAAATCAGGTCAACTTTTAATAGCTACATGCAGTTTTTGAACTTAATGATACAGATGCAAATTGTACACGCCCTACGGGCCCATGCAATTTGGTTTGCCTTTGAAAATTTACTCTTATCGATTTCTCCCAAATTGTACTTGAAATACTTAATTACCAATACAAATTGTTGCGAAAATTATTTTGATAAATTTCATCTTAAATAAATGAAGTGCCGGCGCGCTTAGTTATATAAGCAGCAGAGGGACACTTTGAAGCCATTGCGTACCTTAGATACCTTAGATTCAAAATCATTCCGATATGTAAGTAGTCCATTTCGAATGAATACTGGTCGATTCGGACACATTTGACACACGGTTACGAAAGACTTCACCATTGAATTTTGCTTACTGAGTTTTTTAGGAAATTGGTTGAACGTTTCAAAGTACTGAGTCACAATTATTACGTAAACTTTGTGTAATTTTCATAAGACATCAGATTTTGACTGATCACTCTTCTTTTCAACACCTATAACGTAAGACAGCGCCTGTTTGTTTTCCATTGACCTCTGCTGAAATAACCATGTTTATAACTGCAACAATAGAAGGTTGAAAAAAAAATGCTCTTAAACCATTAGCTTGAGAGTTTGTCTTGCAGATTCTACATAAAGATTACTTTGTAAATCTTTCGGGCAACTCTCCGATGACAGAGGCAATCTTATGAGGGTTATTATTCTAATGAAATATATACCTGTTTGTAACCAAATTTTAAATCTGCTGATAATTTTTAAGAGAGAGAAGAAGATTAACTTCGTCACATGTTAAAAACCTTATGCACAAGTATCTACGGTTCGATTAAGGAGTCCTCTTATTACGCGATATTTATTTCACATTCAGTCTGTGCCACAGTAGCGTGAGAAACAAGAAAGTGGGTGATGTTTGTATATGATGAAGGATCCACAGTTTTTACAGAGATCACTGCAGAGTATTTTCAACCGGTGGGACGATTGCTAAATCAGACCTTCTTGTTAACTTCACCTTCTTCCACTGTAGGATGAGTATTATCCAACCAACCTGACCAGTCTGTACAGCATCTGTATGCTGGCACACGCGTTGTTGGCATTTTTGTTCCTGCAGCTCCCACAAGACGATAACATCTCTCTAGGAGTTGGTTGTCGCACAACTCTGAATCGACAGGTGAAGTAAATTAGTTTTCTATTGGCTTCACTCAGGTTTTTATTATGATAGCAAGGATCGGCTACAAAGTAAAATAACCATTGCAAAAGGAATCAGGTTATTAAAATAAATGGTTAAAGATCTTTTCTAGCCTCTTATGATTCCATTATTCGATAACGACATAAAAACCTGAGTGCAGAGATAAAACTTCAATTCGAATTTAAGTTCAGGATCAGGCCAAATAAATTTAACAAAACTCTACGGAAATAGGAACAAACTTTACGAAATTGCAAAAACAAATTCAACCTGCAATTACTTCTCAGATTGACACTAACAATTCGGCGACTGTGAAGTTCGTTTAACTTAATGACGCTGCAAATGTGAATTTTTTGTCATCTAAAGCGTTATCCTTACGTTACTTAAATTTATGATGTAGGTTGCTCCCAAATTATACCACTTGAGAATTTCTCGCGTTTCTTCCAAACCTTTGTCATCACAAGTGCATTTTTTCTGGGTTGCTTGTCTTTTCTTATGCGGGGTTGCTAAATCTTTTATAACATCTTTTAAGCATAATTTGCGATTGAACAATAGAAGAAAGCTTTTGAGAAAAATTTTATTTGAAATGAAAGAATTGCTTTGAAGCAACAGGTGGTCTAAATTCTGAAATTTCAAACCTTGAAGACAAACTTTTGCCCTTTTCCACGGAAGAGCTTTTCTTGGCAATCTGTTTATCCTTGTTTTGTTTCCACTGCTAAGAGGTACAGACATTCGAAAAAAATGCATAGTAAAATAATTTTTAAACTATCCCGAAAAAGGCGTCTGGGAAGTGGTGTTTGTCTCGGTTAACTAATTGTTATTACTGTCTGAGTCGCTACACCCTTGTTCTTCCGCTTCTTTGAAATCGGTAACTTTTACTTCTATTGCAGTTATTTGGGAATTATAAAGGTTGTTCCTTAGACAGAGTCGCAGCTGACATTTTGATCGGCCTCACGACTAACACATGAAAATGAAAATGAAACAAGTGAGGCAAGCATCCAATTATTTGTTAAAATGTCGTGATCCATTGTTGTTATGAGTTGCGACATTTTTGAGATACAAAACATATTGCGACCGTTTGATTCATGGGAGAGAATATTAATGTTATGGCAATTTGATAGGAAAAAAGGTTATACAAAGCTCCGTTTTTTCTCACCTTAATTATACTGTGCTTGCAATTTTCCGTCACCCGTATAAAACAATGACGCAGAATTTACATTGTGATTCCATCGATTAAAATGAGGCTTTTTTAATTAAAAAAGACCAGTTGAATTAATCAAACCTTTAGTCTCGATTTTATTTCTAACGTTATACATAAAAGAACTCTTGACAATATTCCGTTCCGTTTACACGACTCTCTTAGTTTTTCTTTCGATGTGAAAAATGGTTCACCGCTCCCTTTAAGTCTTTAATAAAATATTTTGCATCATATGTTTGAGTTCAAACTCCTTGAATTTTTTCTCATTTTAATGATGACAAAGAATTTCACTCACCCTGAAAAGGAATAAAGAATCATAAACACGCAGTTATTCCTCAGAGCCCCGCACTCACCAAAGTCACGGAGACTTGATTATCAGCCCCAGAAACTTTTTTAGCCTAAAAGATACATATTTCGCGTCATGCTCTAAAACGAGTGCCCTCAAACGTTTCAGAATGATGTGTTGCCATACTGAAGAAAATACCTCCAGAAATTAGATCTGCACTTTGCGTCAAATCGTTGCCAAGTAGCTTCGTTTCTGAATGCACAGCCTTTGTGCATTGAAACTTGAGTCCGAGTTAAGAACACCTGTGCGACTTGAAAATAATGAAGTCCTAAAGACTGCACTTCTAAAAGCAGAAAAGAAGCACGATCGGTCAAGCAATTTGAACTTTATTCTCTCGCTCTTTATTCCCTGAAAATTAATTTTGACTTAACTCAATTATCAATATTTTTGAGAAAAGTTGTCTTGAGTCATTTATCCAAAGTGAAACTCGTGATTTCGTTCCTACCGAAACTTACATGAAAGTGATCAATTGCTTTTCTTAAATGCCTGTGTTGGTCTTAAATACTACTCCAGGGCTCTACTCATGGAGAATGAAGCAAGCTCCCGCACGACATTTGGCACAAATTTTTTCCCTTTTAATCTCTTTCAAGGCACCGCAAAACCTCAAAACTGTGGAGGGAAAGTAGAAAAACGGTAGAATTCGACCATCACCGCGTTTAAACAACTACACTGGCCTTCTATGGATGGCATTAAAATGTGATATCTAGAAACTAAATCCAAAAAAGCAGCCGCAGTTTGTTTGCCGTCAAATATTTAGCAAACACTAATTTGCGATTGAAGCCAAACTTATTCTACGTAACTCTAAAGCTAATAAATATAAGAAATACGGTCCTCAATCACCTGATTGCTTCCGATTTAAAAATGCTCTCTTTCATCAAGGTATTATAACTATGATTACGACACCAACCGTTTATTTTAAGCCACTGTAAAATAATTAACATTGAAAAAAAAAAAAAAAAAAAAAACTTTATCGTTTCTTTGTTGGCTCCTAGCAAGCATTGAATTTAGCAAAATTCGAGGCTAAAGCAATGTACTCGTACCGTTACGATGTTTGCCAATCAATGGCGAAGATACTTGTTTCATTGATTTTAAATGAAATTTAATCGGTATAAATTATTGGCTTTAGGCACGAATCAGAGATTTGGTAAATTTTGACTACAAACGTTTGAAAACTACTTTAAAATCAGGTCTTACAGTATTTTCATAACATATCCCTCTCGTTTTTCCATTATCCATTGCCTAACTAAAGAAACTCACCATCAATGAAGGAGGATATAACTAACCGGAGGAACGTCAAATTGTCCGTTCCATTTGTTTACCGTTGTATAATTTCGGTCTAAATATTAATGATTTGTGATGCAGTTCATTTATTCATAGTAAACAAGATTCCATTATTCGACAACGACATTAAAACTTGACTACAGAGATGAAGCTAAAATCCGAAGTTAATTCAGGATCAGGCCATTTGTCATCTAACGTGTTCGACTTCTTTTTATCCTTACCTTTCTTAATTTCATGATGTAGGTTGCTCCCAAATTATACCCCTTAAAAATTTTATCGTTTCTTTCAACCCCTTCGTCACCACGATGTCGTATAGTTTGGTTTTAAAATGAAAGACTTGACAGGTCCTAAAACCTATTAATGATCATCATTTGAATCAAAACTTTTACACTTTGCGGGAGAAGCGTTGTTTTAACCTTAGACGGAGGTAATGGGCTTTCCTTAAATTGAAATAAAATGAGATTGAGTCAGCGATGTCCATGTTTTCATTAAGTCTGACGCGGTAATTTAATTTTGACAATATTGTCATGTGACAACCCGTCAAACATCATAGGAATAAATTACGGGCCGCAAATCTGTGGTGCGAGCAAACTCACGGGTAAAATGGATTTAGTTCTACTGCGGGATAAGTTAATTTCATTGTTTGGTCATGGTACTTTCCAGCATGTTTTCATGCTTTCTACTTGATTCGTTCGAACTTCAGGAAATGGTTTTTCTCACAAAACATGGAGCCACGTTCTTTTCGCTCAACATCTCGAGGCGTACTTACTACTCGGGTTGTGATGAACACGCTTGCAATACGATAACTTTTTTTCCTGATGCTGTAAACTGAAGAATCAATCTCTGAAACTGGTAATCATCACATTTTGCTAGAAGCGTCCGAGCTGTGATCGTGTAATTAAACGGGTTCCTGGCAATTTGATCTCACAAGCACGCTGGTAAGCACCTGGTTAGCGTAAATTATTGTTGTTTCCATTTTTCGAATTCAAGAGCTGTTTTTGAGAGTCCGTCTCTGTTAACTTCCTACATATTTTCTGTTGAATTCATTCAGGTTCAATCTCGGAATTTCATAACTGATTATGAACGATAAATTCGTATCGGCAGCATAATTTAGGGAGGTTTTGTTAACACATCCTCAGTTTACAATTTTGAACTATTTCTATAACCTGCTTGGATATTTTCTTTTAAATAAATTGAGTCACACTCTCGGAATTTCATCAGTAATTAAGAACGATAAATCCGTATATGCAGCAAAAGTGAAGCATATTTCAAACATTCCATACGAATTTAGGAAACTATACTTAATTGACTCTCGATAAATTAGCCTGCTATAGTTCTCGTTGATTATTTTATTATTTTGTAGCCCCAAAAACCGGCTTATGACTTTGGAGGTACTGAACTTGATATATTTGATACCCAGGGCAGCCTTCAAGGATTGGAAGATCAGAATAAAATTGCTTTTACGACCGTATATTACACCCGGTTTACATATGTAGAAAACTGCTAAAAAAATACCTATAAAGCTGTATTCAGAAGCATAGATATGTAGGTAATATGCTTCAGCATTATTTTTATTGTATGGGGTCTCTTTTTATGTAATATATATCCATTGCTTTCAGTAAACTAGTTAATGTCATATGCCTCTCCTAAATCTTTAATTTTATTGCCCTGTTTTTTTTTGTTTTTTTTTCACAAAGCCTATTTTATATCTCTGTGTGCTAGGTAATGGTTAAAATCTCAGTGACTATATATGCCATATTTTAATTGGTTTTGTAAATTCCATCTTTGTTTTTGGCATTTACTATTTTAAAATTCATAGTTGGCATTCTCTTTTCATCATATAAAAAAACATTAAACACCTCTTTCACTTAAATCTGAATCATGAAGTCAACTTAATTTCAATGAGTTTGAAACTTCATTGTACATAAGAACACTTTACTGGAGTATATTACATTTATTCGCTGTCTTTCTGGTATATATGATTACCATATGTGTCTTAACCCTTTAACTCTCAAGATTTCTATAGTAATTCTCCTTACTGTCTGCCAAACAGTTTATTTGATGTTAAGATAGTTTGTAGAATTTGGAATTGGATCAACCATTAATTCCCTCATTGATATTTTTCTGTATTCTCATTACTTGTCTGCATGATATTATACTGATAGTGTTAGGAGAAATTCTGCCTAAGTCGCTTGTGGGACTAAATGGTTTAAACTGGGGGATTTCATTATATTGTGATGATTAAAATTTTCTTATCCTTTCAAATGTAACAAAAAAACGTGATAAGAGTCTGACATTATGAAACAATGGGAAAACCTGTTGCTAGTAGCTTATATCTGTAATGTTTAAATATTCATGGAAAGAGAAGCATCAAACCATGTCTGACTGTCCACCTGGTTGCCATGTGAACTTAAATATATTTTATTTGCGAGAAAAGCATGGTCAAACTGTTGTTATAAGGGTCAACCGGCTCGTGAACATCAGAATCCGCATTGCTAAGTATCGCCATGATTTGTATTTCAATCACCGTTGTAAAGAAAACTATGTGTTTCCATCGAGTTTGACATTTCGACCTCCTTTACGGAGTGCAAAAGAATACAAGCTCATGGTGCGTACTGGTTTTTCTTTTCTGAAGTTACGAATAGATGAATGTCACAGTTCCATATTGTGTTTGCGTGCATTATTCTCTCGTTCACTCAGTGAACTCTCTGCTTTGATTAACAACTCCGAAACTTCCTGGGTAGAGGAGTTCTGCAGTTCGAGAGAACAACAGACGTTTACTAAACAGAGAGAGAAACACGACATAGAAATACATCATTTGCTCGGTAAGAGGTCTCCTGTTAATTCAGGCTCATCTCTGATAGATAAATGGGTCATGAACTTTTCCTTTAAGGAGTTACCCGCGCTGGAACGGAGTGGTGTAGAGAAGGCCGGGTCTGAAGTTTGCTATTGCTCCTCGCAAAATACCGACTACCGAAATTGTCGCCGCTGTCGAGGAGAGCATCTCTCATCTCAGCGACGACCGTAGGCACTTGGTAAGAGCAGAAGTAAGCAGCATGCTCAGGCGTGCTAAACCTCCTCTAAAAAACATTCAAAATGATATTTTTAATGCGCTCATAGCTCTTAAAAAGGATCCGGAGAGGCTCGTATTATCTCCCGACAAGGGTAATTGTGTTGTGGTTATAGACAAACAGCAATATCACGACAAAGCTTTGTCTCTGCTTCATGACAAGAGTACGTATGCAGTCTGAAACTCTGATCCTACCAGTAAAACTCAAAGAAAGTTAAAACAAAATGTTGCTTGATTTGAAAAAAGCTGATAAGATTAGCGTCCCTACGTACAAAATGTTATACAGTAGTGACGGCTTATGTCCACATTTTTATGGCTTACCAAAAATTCATAAACCGAGAATTCCTTTGAAACCCATTGTCTCTTTTGTTAATTCTCCGGCTCATGCAATTTCTGGTTATCCTGCGAGAATTTTGTCGCCTGTTGTTGGGAATACTGACTACACTGTCAAAAATTCCTGCGAATTTTTCGGATTTCATAAGAGACAAGACTCTTAACGCTTGTTTCGCCCTTCACTAAAATCCCAGTTGATCTCGCCGTTAAGGTTGCGGAGGAGAGACTCAGAGAAGATGCTTCCCTAGGACTAAGAACCTCTTTGCCCGTGGAAGATATTATTCATCTGCTGTCTTTTTGTCCCAAAATCACGCAATTTGCATATAACCTACTATCAACAAGTTTTTGGTACAGCTATGGGTTCCCCCGTCTCTGCTGTCATCGCCAAGATGGTAAAGGAAGAAGTGGAAAAAAGAGCCTCAGCCACTTCACCGTTTAAACCCTTTTTCTGGAAACGATATGTCGATGATGTTATTTTTGCGGTATCTGGAATTGAGGCGGAGCGCCTCCTATCGCATTTGAATTCAGTAGGGCCGTCGATCCAATTCACCCTTGAGCGTGAAAAGGATAGACATTTACCCTTTCTTGATTGAAAAGTGTCCAGAGGGGTTCAGGGTAATTTAGAGACAAGTGTCTTCCGTAAACCTACTCACACCGACAAATACCTCGCTTTCGATTCTCACCACCCTATTTCCCATAAAAAGTCTGTAGCCAAAACTTTACTCAGGAGGGCTGACTGTCTACCATCTTCACTCGATTCGAAGGCTGAGGAGAGGAAATGTGTTTCTAATGTCCTAAAGGAAAATGGCGATACAAAAACTTTTCTCCGTAACTGCCAAAAACCAGTTACAACTAGTAGCACTCTTGATGAAAGGGAGGCAGCGACTGGTTTTGCTGTTATTCCTTACACTCAGGGTGTTACGGAACCCATCAAGAGGATAAGGATCTTGTCACGATAGAACAACGAACCGACGCCATTTATTCTATTCCTAGCATTGACTGTGACAACGAATACTTCGGACAGACCAAACGTCAGTTTGGTACACGTTTGAAAGAACATAAAAAAGCGGTTTTATTTTGCAAAAAGGAAAATTTAACTTTATCGGAATACACATGCCTAACTAACCATACAAATGGGTGGAGTAATTCTAAAATTATCACCACTAATCATCATCATCATCAGTGATCATATAAAAGGACCTCTTGTTGCAGCGTTTAGATCACCCCTTAACATCTTCGGTTAGATTCATAAAATTCGTCAACCAGAGTAGCATCAAACCATGCCATAAAATTATGTTCACTAGGCACTTGCGCCTACCAGTATGCATAGTCTCCATACTGTCCTCCATACATTTCCTAATGTGCTGGCACGAAGAATTTGTTTAACAATCGAGAGGTTCTTCCGTTGAATATCATTTCCTTAATTCTCATGACGTTAATGCTTGATTCAGGGATGATATTGTAAATAGAAATTAGATGCTAGTCACTCCTAGGGATTAAAGTGTTAATAATTGCACACATTTCATATGCTCTTCGTATTTGTTGGCAACAATAGTTAACGTAGTTAGGAGAGCAAGCAAACAAATGAACAAAAGACAGTAATATGAGGTAAACAGTAAACTAAGTTTACCATATGTTCGAAGGAACATCACAGAATACTTAGGAAGGGAAACTTGGATTGTGCTAGGTAATTTCTTTTATTGCACTTCATGTTTTTTATTCAAATAAAATTTGATCAGTTGTAGCATCTGCCTGCAACATTTCAAATTACCAGTGTTGATTTGATTCTTCTCAGATGTCAGCTGGTAAAAAATATATACGAAGAATAGATTTCCATAAGAAAAAAGTATACACCATCCAAAAAATCTCACTAGAGTGGTGATGTGATTGATTTGTGATATTTGGAATGATAGAAGCAGGAAAAACACATTGAGTTTTTTCCTATTCCCTTGTAAGTTAATTAGATTTTGGATTCTACACTCAAACTGGGTGAGATTAAGGTAATTGTTATTATAGTTTACAGACCCTCTAACGCTTAGCTAAAATTTGTAATTCTCTCTACTGTCAGCCATACAATTCTTGCGATGTTAGTTATCCCCAATTCATTGTCTTTGTTCTTATAACTTATCTGTCTTGGTCACTTATGGGAGTTAAAGGGTTAACGTTCGTAACAAAGTTTCATTTAACATTGAATGTTTCAAGAACTTTTTTTCCTTTCTCTTCAATACCATTTACTATTTCTGGAGGACAATTACTCCTTTTAAACTCCCAATATCTAATTAGTAATTCTCTTTACTGTCTGCCATACAGTTCTTGTGATGTTAGTTTTGAGAATTTGGTATCGGATCAACTAATAATTCCCTAATTAATATTTTTATTTATTCTTATCACTTGTCTGATTGATATTTTATTGATATTGTAAGGAGAAGTTCTATCTTGGTCACACATGGGAATTAAAGGAAGCAGGTTATTAAAAAATTATAACTTTTCATTTAGGTAAATATTTGAATACGTGAGTAACATTTGATGTTTTCACATGTAACAGGGTAATCAAGCTGAAGATAGCCTCAAAAAGGAGTGAATTCCACTGCAACAATCAGGTGACTAATTTGGAAACTTGAGCAATTGGTAAATACACCTTGGCTTGCAATTCTGATGATTAAAGTTTGCTGGGGCTATTGAAATGTCAGTCCCCAGGCAGGAACCTTCCACATGACCTGTGCAGTCGTATGCTTAATGAGATAACTTTAGAAAAATGCATTTGTGTTGGTAGAAGTATTTTAACTACAGTACCATCTAGTAACAAAAATTAATGATTTCCTGTAAGCATGAATGTTTGGGAGAAGTTATGGAGGTAATTGACCTTTTTTTTGTAGGATGCATAGGGTCTGATGGTTGTAATGTATATCTTTTAGCTTTCAAACTTTCAACTTTGTACTGATTGTAATTTTTTACCATATCTATTCCTCTGTACTTTAAGCCCACAAATGTTGAGGCAGGTGAATCAATGACCTGACTTCCTTTGTTTGGGAACTGTGCGATTGTGTAAGTTTGCTATATAAGTTACTACATTGTAACATGTAATATTATTATTCAGATTGCATAAAATGCTCTTGTTAAAGCTTTCATTAATGCATGGTGTTTCTTGCCAATGTTCATACCCAAACTAAACATTGATATCTGGAAATCGTCACAATGTATGTGAGTTTTGAAGGGTTAGAATCTGGAAAAGCAAGGATCCTCCTTTGATTAGGACTAAGATTAAAGGGGCCCCCCTTTGTTTTAATTCATGTATTTACATTGACCTGCCTCCTCCCCTGTAATGCTTAGGGCACATAGATGAAGAGAACATTTTTTGTAGTTTGAGGCATGAAAGTTAAATTAATTGGCATCCACATAATACACAAACCAAGAATATAAATGCCTTAGCTTAATAGGTTTAAAAAATTAAAATAGGAGAGTTGTGCAGACTATATCTTACTTTTTATACTCCTTTGGATATTATCCAAATAAAATAGTCACTAAGAGTCTCATTCACTCTCAATTTCCACTTAGCTTGTGGAGAGATGATAACCTACGCCTGCCTTCTTACCACAGATAGTTCTTTTGGGCATCATCAGTACAAACCTGGTCTAATTTGCACATAAAGGTAATTGTTCCCGGCAGGCTAATCTTAAAAATTATAGCTGTGAAAATTTCTTGAACCTGTCGTTGTATGAACGTTTGACTCAATTTTACCTCACTAACCTACATGTAAACTGAATAAATAGAAACGTGAAATTTATTTGTTCTCCTACTGAGGTGTGCGTTAAAATTTCGAAGTCATCGCTTGAACTACAGGTTTAGAGGAAATCTGCATATATGTTTTGTTGATCGCTTTGCAAGTTGTGAGAACATCGTCCCCAGGTTCCGGACCAGATCTCGTCTACAGCCTGTGCTGGTAAAGAAAAGGGTCTTAAGAGAAGAGGTAGCCCTAAAAGGTGTTTGAACTTATTCGTACATTCTGGTCGATTAGAAACTGGGAAGGAGAGAGAGGCGATAGATAAATTTAGAGGCTATAAAATTCAAAGTTAGTTTTATATATGAGGAGTCATATCATTGTTTTCGTCAGTTATATGTTTAAATACTGTAAAATAACTAAGAATGTCACAAGGTTTTGTGTTCCATTTGATGTGTTAGTGTAAGTTTTTGCGGTTTTCTGTTTTTTCTTTTTTGTTTGTTTGTTTGTTTTTCTCGAATTTCGGAAATCCAGCTAAAGAAGATATCCAGAAACCGCAACCTCTGTGAGCGTGTTCATTGTTGGTTTTACTGTATTTTGTTTGTTTGACTTTTTTTTTTTAAGAGTAACGCCAGCATGTGCACTCACATTAATGGTGTACAAAAACTTTAATCCCTTCTTTCTGCCGAACAGATGACAGCAACAGTTCCGACTGATTCCATTTATAGAAAAAAAAAAAATTAACCGTGCGTACTTAACCGCCCTATTCTTAGCTTCTAAAGATAACAAAGATTTATCCATCCATTCCTTTATGAAAAACACCTCTCTCTCTCTCCCCTCCTCCCCCCCCGGCCCTCCCTGTGGGTAGCAAATGATTGTACGTTAGCATTTGCAAAGGCAGTAACAAAGACAGAAACAGAAGCTACAAGAGATACCTTTTTGCAAAGTATTTTTAATTAGTATTAACTTAATAATAATTGACAACTGAATTCTGACATTACTTGTGAAATTACTTGCAGTTTAATCAAGAAATATGTACAATATTAAGTTAATTGTGACGTTTCTAAAAACGTTTACCTTATTTTCCTTTTTTCTGTTCCTTTCGCTACGATCTTTTTCGATATTTTCAACATTCCTGTGAAAATTGTTGGTGATGTAATGAAACAGTGTCAGAAGTTGTTGACAACTTGTGTTTACCTATGCTAATCTAAGTACTTGTTTTTAGCACATCGCAGTTCTAAATACCTCTCTTTTTGCATGTTTACTTCGAAGGAAAAATTAACCCTAGAAAAGAAGGTCAACTTTAAAAGCTACATGCAGTTTTTAGAGTTAAGAATACACGATTTCTCCCAAATTGCACTCGAAATACGTGGTTACCGAACAGATTGCTGCGAAAATTTTTCCAACAAATTTCATCGTGAATGGTGAGGTGCCGGCGCGCTTAGTTAAATAAGCTGGAGAGGGACACTCTGAAGCCACTGAGTAAAGATCTTTGACATAGATTCAGAATCAATCTGCGATGTAAACGGTCCATTTCGAATGAATCCTGGTCGAATCGGACTTATTCTATTCTCATTTACGACTGGCTGAAACTTTGAATTTTGCTTACTGTGTGTCTGGAAAAAATACCGGGTCACAATTATTATGTTAACCTTGTTTAATTTCATAGCACATCAGAATTTGACTGGCATCACTTTATATTCTACGCCTATAACGTAAGATAGCACCTGTTTGTATCCTACTGACCTATGCTAAAACAACCATGGTTTATAATTACAGCAATAGAATGAGAGTTTGGGTCTTGCAGATTCTACTTGAAAATTACTTTGAAGATCCATCGGGCAACTCTATTCCATGGCAAAGGCCATCTGGTGAGAACTATCATTCTAATGTGATAAAAACCTGCTTTCCACTAAAGTTAAAATCGGCTGATAATGTTTACGACAGAGAATTAAAGGTTAACTACGTCAAATGTCAAAAACCTTATACCCATGTATCTACGGTTCGACTTCTGAGTCCTCTTACTACGCAAAGTATATTTGCTTCACATTCAGTCTGTACCACAGTAGCGTGAGGGACAACCAGGTGGCTTTGGAAGTTTGTAGATGAAGTAGGATCCACAGTTTCTTACAGAAATATATTTTGGGTATTTGCAACCAGTAGAGCGATCACTAAAGCAGACCGTCTTTTTAACTTCACCATCTTCCACTGTAGGATGAGCACCATCCAACCAGCCTGACCAGTCTGTACCACATCTATATGCTGGCACACGTGTTGTTGGCATTTTTGTTCCTGCAGCTCCCACAAAACGATACCATCCCTCACGGAGTTGCTCGTCACACACCGCTTGGTGCGGGTCTGTTACGAAACTACTCTTTCTACTTGCATCACTCAGGCTTTGATGATCATAACATGGGTCGGCTAAAAAAGGTTAAATATAATTTTAAAAAATGTGGAAGAATCAAAGGTAAACGTTTTTCTTGACATTTTTTGGAGAACCAGTTCAACAAAAAGCAGAAGGAAAAAAAAATCTTTGGAGTGCCTTGGCACACTAGATCGTAAGGTGTTACATAACTTATCTTTCTATTGGCATCACTCAGGTTTCTATAATGATAGCAAGGATCAGCTACATAGCGACAATTGCAAAAGGACTGAGATTATGAAAACCAATGTTTCAAGGTTTTCCCTAACATCATATAATTCTGGCAGCTTACCAAAAAGGCAGACTTGATGATACCATATGCATTTAAGACATGCTTGATCCTCAACTCCCAGAAACCGAGACCAGCCCAGAAGTATTCGGTAGTGACACAATTATTTTCCAGGAGTGTGCAATAAGACTCTGCCTTTTAGCATCATCCAATTGTTTATAATCATAACGCGTATTGGCTTGTATAAGTCATGTAAGTTTAATTGATCGTAAGTACTGATATAGGTAAGAGATTCTTAAAGGGTTTTTCTAGTTCCACGGAGAGTGTCATGTCTGTGTTAGTTTTTAAATCATTTCAAATATAAAAAAAGTGATTCGATTTTGTGGATAAGGGAGCAAAAAAATTATGCCTTGTCGATATGAAGTTAACTCTAAACAATTGATTGCTATGCATTTAACTTGAAAGAAATAAATTGCTGGATTGCAAGAACAGTCGTATCATTCATATCATGTCATTCGGATGACATCCGTTAATTTTTAACGGCATCAGCCTTGTTGTATTTGTCAACAACGTAAACCTCCATTTTCCATAGGTTTGCAATTAACGATTGTTTTCTAGCCAAAAAGCTTGATGATAACAAATTTCAACTTCTACATAGCACCATGGAAAATCACTTACATATTGATCCTGAGCATAGGGTTCAGAGCCAAAGGAGCGATTTTATTTTCGTGTAGTTGTCAATCATTGTTGTAGAGTTCATTTAAAAGCAGAATAACGATGCATCAGTCACCAAAGTTGTTCGTTCAAAAGCTAGGAACATTACCTTAAAGGTCCTTAACAGGAGAAGCAGCTGCTTATATAAATTAAATGAGTTATGAGTTAACGCGGCTGAATGGCGTGGCGCTGCATTCGCACGTGTTATGCAAGACTCTTCTAAATATTGTTAAAAAGAGATAATTGACATTTACATAATGTGATCCAAGGGTGTTTTTGCATCTGACATTCACGTGACAGGAGTGATTTCCTTTACACTCGTCAATATTTGGGAAACCGTAGATTTGCAATTTATCGTTTTTGCATCTAACAATTTGTTCCTGCTAAAATTGCTTTGTTTAATGCTAAGGCTTCTCTGATACAGCATGCAAGCTTTCATTGGTCTTTTATTCACTCACTCGATAATAGATAGCTCAAATATACCTATAGCGTTTTTAGGCGAGAAAGAATTAAATATTTTACCTCGGCATATTTGTAACTATTTTACCTGAACACGAGTGTCCATCCCCAGTAAATCCTTCTTTGCAAGTGCAATCATAAAACCCAGCAGTATTGGAGCAGTTTGCATTTTGGTCACAAACGTTATTGCTGCCTTTACATTCATTGATTTTTAATTGAAAATTAAGCGATAGAAAACACTGAGACAAGGTGAAAACATTTCACAAAAGGCAAGGGTAAAGGTAGACCCAATACTGTGTAAAGTAATTCTGTTCGTGGTATACTAACTTACCTCCCAAGCTCATGTCGCAATAAACCAACTTTGAACTCCCGACATTAGTTGGATCCAACCAGTACCTTTCACTGATGCTGTCTTTACCTTCACTTAATTTTATCTCTTGGCACGATAACGCTGGTAATTCAGGAATAGATCCTAAAGGGGCTATGATATAGATATGACTTCATTAATAATAAGGGTAATTGAAGTTGCAAAACAGATAAGAGTGGAAAATATATTTATCCGGGCAAGATAAAAATGGAATAATAATAATTAAGATCTGTGAATTTTAGTTTATATCAATGTAGTATGGAGGGTGAATTTTGTTTTAAGACAGTGGCCCTATTTAATAAAAAAGCAACAGACACTTGCTATTGGAAAATGGCGGGTTTTTGCCAAGAACTCATTGATAAAGATTCGTATGCAAAATAAACTAGACTGGATACATACTTCTACTCTTAAAGCGTCTCATGTAAAAGCGTGAACCATCTGGCTGGAAATTCTCGGGCCTTGCTTCCATGGTTCGGGTATTCAATTCACAGGACTTTTCCCCAAGAACGTAATTGTAGCTTTGACATATCGCCTCCCTCTCGCAGGTGATAACGCACACATGAGGAGCTGTCACTGGGAACTTCTTAAAGATATATCCTTTGAGAGCCATACCAGGTACGCTAACTTCTGTCTTGCATAGATTTTTAGCCGTAGCGAAGTCCATGAGATACAAAAAGGCCAGGAGGATTGGAAAGCTTGGATTCCACGCCATTCGCACTGATGCTGAAATAGGAAAGTGTAGATTACTTAGCCAACCACCAGTCAAAAAGTTATGACAGCAGATAGACAGACAGACAAACAAACATGAAGCCAAGTTGGAATCAATTCTGAATCGAATCTATTTTAGCAATAACAGACGTGCAACTGATTAAATTTAATTAAAATAACTGAACGCCTCTTTTAATATTTTCCTCGCCCGATTGTTTCCGTAACAAGAGATCACTTTTTAATGATGCAACTCCTTATTTCACCATTCTAACTATCATATCAACATATCCTCTTTGAACAAATTTATTGAAAAATTTGGTAAAAGGCTCAGGTCATAAATCCATCGACTTAAAAGATCCTTTCTTTGTTAGTTAGAAAATTAGAGAAATTATAGTAATTTCAACATCTTGTTCCATGACATAGCTGCAAGGACTGCAGTTTCGCTGACCTCCGGAGAGGGGAATCATCTCATCTTAGTTTCTTCGGAAAATGATTTTCTAATTTTTTTTCCCCGAAAGGAATAAGTGTCATACTATATCCAAATAATCATTTAAAAATGAGATGTTTCATTCTCAGTTTTTAACTTGCTAACGTCAAAGGAAACTGGCTTACCTTTAATAGCATATAGCACGCTTCCTCCCGAGTTTTTAGTGAGAAATAAAACCCCTCTAAAAACGATACTGTCATTGGCACTTGTTTTTTGTAACAGTAGTTGCTGTCATGATTGTCAATATGTATCATGCTCTTAATAATTAATTTTATGTTCCTGTTTGTCTGTGATGAACCCTCTAAAAACGATGCTGTCATCATCCCTTGTTTCTCATAACTGTAGTTACTGTAACAATAGTCAATGTATCTCATGCTCTTAATAATTAATTTCATGTTCCTGTTTGTCATTGAGAATAAAAATATTATTGTAACAGCCTTTAATAAGTTAGAATCTATCAAAGAAAGCTAATTTCCGAAATGGATTGAGTGTCTAGAGCGTAACTTGGGGATTAATAAAACTCAGATTATTTTCCTAGAATTTTCATTAGCATTAAGATAAAAACAACGTTAGAGGAATCTTTATATGATGAAATGAAACGCATGCATTTCGTATGGCAGAGAAAATAACAAAATGGAATCACACTGTTTGCAACGCATGCATTTATTAGCGTCAAAAAGGCGTCCTGCATTCTTAAAATCTGAATGAAAAGAACCCCTGAACTTCTTTAATTAAATTTTGTTTTTTTTTCTTGTTTTTTTTTTATATTGGAAGGTAACAATACATGCATGTTTGTGACATCATCCAAAATCAAGAACTGCTTTGCACATAAAGACAACTTCGATTTTAAAAGCGATCATGTTTTTGATAAGAAAAAAAAATACAAAAGTACTGTAACTTAATACATTTTCCTTTTCTCCTTCCTTTCTACAAATACCACATCCGTCACGGCCGCATGCGTTTAAAAGTTGCATTCTAAAGTGTTTGAAGGTGTTAACAATATTTGAATCTCCAAATATATTCTTGTTCCTGAGTAATTCTCGAGATTCATGGTGTTATTTTTCTTATCTCGGATACTTTGAATAGATTTCTACATGTCATGACAAGTAGAAAGACGCTTCAGTTTAATGTTGTGTTTATGGGTCGCAATAACTCTCAAAACGAAACAAAAGAAAAAACTCCTTCTTTTCTAATATTAATGATGGCAGGGATTCTTTTGAGAAGTGATCACACAATGAACACGCAAATATTTTCCCATAACCCCTGCACTTAGTAACTTCACAAATAATTGATTATCAGCTCTAAGGGGCTGTCAAGCTTAAACATGTCAAACCTCTGTTAAAATCAAGTGCTCTCAATCAATAGATTATGATTTGCTGGAGATAAGAACTACGCCTTGCGTTGAACATCACATACAACTCGCACTAAAATAGTGCAATCCAGTATTTAGTAGCCTCTTTACAAAATGAAGAGGCTAAAACCTACATTTTTAAAAAATAATTCATCAGCTTTACACCCGTGACCAAAAATTACCTTCTCAAAATCATTACTGATCACGATGCATTGCGGACATTAATATTTAATATGGATTGTGGCCATGATTTCTTAAGTCGAAGATGCTACACGCTTATCACGAAGTTTTTAGGGAGGATTTCAAAACAACCTTAAAAGGACGCTGTTGTCAATATTTGTCGTTTTGAAACTATGTGTAGAATCACAACAGCCAATCGATGAAATCCCACGGTTAACATGTTTTCGTTCCTGCTTTTTCCTCATTGTTAAAAATAGCTCATTTCTTTTAGTCGCAAACCTGTCTCTTATCTTTGTAACATAACAATGTAAACCTGGAGAGTATTGTAAATTGGCATCTTCATTTCAGACTCGTGTACACCTTGGGTTCCTTTCTTCAGAATAGTGAAAGTTTAGTTGAAACATTGTAATATGCAATGTTTTTACGATGGCATTAAATGTTCAAGCTCAAGCGTGAACTTTCAAAATTATTAGAAGAAGTTTTATGTCAATCTATAACGCTTTCCGTGCTATTTTGTATTTCCAAAATAGCATTAACCGTGGAAAATGGAACTTGTTGGGAATTTCTTTGAAGTTGATTCCGCAAAATATCGTGCTTTTTTCCAGACACAGTGAAATGTTGTCTTCAAAGCAGCAATAGTGAGAGTTTAGTTGCCAATATTGTAACATTTAACGTTGTTACGATCAAGCATAAACTTTCAAAATTGTTATTAGAGTATAAGGTCAATCTATAACGCTTTCCAAACTATTTTGTGTTTTCCGAAATAGCATTTACCGTGGAAAATGGACCTTATAGGGAATTTTTTTTTCATTTCGATTGCGAAAAATATCGCGCTTTTTTCCAGACACAACAAAATATTGTCTTCAAAGCTGCAATCTTTAGTCAGAAAACACCGTAATTTCTCCTATGCAATAAAAGCAAAATACGTCAGTTTTTACGGATTAAGAAAATGTGTTGCTTCCAAAGAGCAACATTATGTGTAAATCAACGGAAAGTTAAATGAAGGTGCGCTTTATTTATACAAACATTTAATTCTTAACTGTGTTGGTTGTTAACTCTGGCCAAAGCGCACATAATACTCTGCACTTTTAAGAATTAAAAGATGTAGACTTTACTTTTAACCCTTGGTATGTTTAACCTTTTTTTTAAATTTTATTCGACATGTTATTACGTCCAAGGCTACAGAAATTCTGCATGGTATTGTATCCAATGCTTTAAAAATTCTGCAAGTTATGACGTCCAGTGCCGCAGAAATTCTGCAAAGTACGATGTCAAATGTTGCAAAAATTCTGCAAGGTTTGAAGTCTAATACTGCAGCAATTCTGCACGCCTTGTCGTCCAGTGCCGCAGAAATTATGCAAGGTAGGACGTCCACGGCTGCGGAAATTCTGTAGGCAATAACATCCACGGCTGAACAAATTTATCTGTTGTAAGGTTCAATGCTGCAGAAGTTCTTAATCGTTTCATGCTCGAAAAATGCAAATTGTAGAGGGTCCACTTATATCAACATTTTCGACCATGCTTTCTTTATTTTCAGTCGATATATTTGAAATGACGATATTGTGAATGCTGGTGTTTTTGTCATGACAAGTAGTGAGAATAACTCTACGGTTAATCTAAAGGCTATAAACAGAGGTCCATAGCCGCTTTGTTAAACAGAACTATTTATAAACCAGGCTTTCAAATGCCAAATTACACAATTTAATTACGTGACAGAGTCACGGTTCACGGTGTATTTTAATATGTGCTGTTATCGCCGGTTACACCAGATAGAATCCTGAAGTTTGGCTCTGAAATGTTCATACAGATTTGAATAGCATAACCTGTCAGAACTCAAATATGCCTGAAATAGCAGAAGCCAAATTTTTAAAAAATAGTTTGCCAATACACAACCAAAGAACAAAACTATTGTTCTCTTAAATAGTTAAAAATTGCGATGAATACCACTTTGGAATGCTTGGTTGCTATTTTCATGTTCAGGAAAATACAACTCCTTTGAGTTCCTTGTTGCCTAGTGTTTCCATGTTTAGCTCGGTCTTACTTATTTCTGGTTTGCTCTCGCCAGATGTACACCACGCCTTAAAACTTCAATTTCGAAACATGTTCTTCTTTTCAACCACGATTTTTTTGTCCAATCCGTCACCATTAGCAAAACTAAGAGACAGTCTCTGAGTTAGAAACATAACCATTAACTGAAATAGGAGATGATTTGCAACATGAGGTTTTTTTAAAACATCTTTTTGTTCAGATGCAAAGTCAAAGCAAGTCAGTTGAAGTATCGATTTGTAAGTGGGTCATTTTCGTGGGCTATTAGCTTTTGATGCTCTTCTATATTTGTTTCTTTCTTACTTCAATAATTTAGAAGTTTATTACCTTTCTTTCGTCGGGTGACCTACGCTAACATACATTGTAACCATGGCATATAGTTTTCGCGGACGAAGAAAAATCAAATAAACAAAAACGAAAAACAATGCCCTCAAAACTATGAGTTTGACCAAGGCTGTCATCTGAATAACGATTCCAATTACATAGAATAGATATATTTTTTTCTATAATTTATTTATCTATTTTTTGGTTATTAGGTGGTTAACCCGGTCCTTGTTGATATTACATATATGTTTTCTTTTTCACTTGCAACTAAAAGCCCTTAATTTGCATGATTGAACACTTCGTCAACAGTGTGAAAACCTGACAGCAGTGTCAGTGATCATGATAAAAGTGAAGTGCGTTACAAGTTGAATCCCTGATGTACATGTACTTACGAATCGAATTATACATCCTGTGATTACATAATTAAAATTGCTGCAAATTCATCCTGTACCTGCTGACATTATTTAAGATGTGAAAGTAAATGAAAGGTTAACTACGTCATATGTTAAAAACCTTATACACATGCACCTACGGAGCAATTTATGAATCCTCTTACTTCACAAAGTATACTGTACTTTGCTTCACGTTCACTTTGTACCACAGAAGCGTGAGTTACAACTAGGTGGACGATGAAGTTTGTATATAAAGTAGGATCCACAATTTTTTACAAAAATATCTGTTGAGGTTTTGCAATCGTTTCATCTGTTACTAAAGCAGACCTTCCTGCAAACGTTACCGTCTTCCACTATAGGATACCACATCCCTTTTCTTGCACACGTGTTGTTGGCATTTTTGTTCCTGCAGCTCCA
The DNA here is from genome assembly GCF_036669915.1 of Pocillopora verrucosa. Taxonomy (NCBI): domain Eukaryota; kingdom Metazoa; phylum Cnidaria; class Anthozoa; order Scleractinia; family Pocilloporidae; genus Pocillopora; species Pocillopora verrucosa. The sequence goes on along the minus strand of NC_089316.1, from coordinate 7,742,168 downwards.
ACGAAACGATACCATCCCTCAGGAGTTGATCGCCACACAACAGTGAACCGTGAGATGTTACGTGAATTATATTTCGATTGGCTGCACTCAGGTTTTTATGATGATAACAAAGATCGGCTACTAAGTGAGATGAAAATTGCAAGAGGACTGAGGTTATGAAAATCAATGGTGCAAGATGTTTTTTAACGTCTTAACATTCTGGCAGCTTGCTAATCGGGGTTGAGACTTGCACTTAACAAGAAAAATGACTATGCATTAATTAAGGGGTCAAGTAGAAAATGTGAAGGATATCATCACTCGAAGAGGCTAAAACAGTGACATTGGAGATCCAAACGAATTCAGCAAGATCCGAATTTGAGCTCCTTCTTTCTCAGACAGCACATTAAAGAACAGCACTAGGCAGACTTAAGGCACAACCAATATAGTTTACATATGAAAAACTAATAATATAGCCGATAGTAGCCTCCTTAGCAGCTTCAGGTCAGTTTCAAGCAGGAATTTTCTAAATATTTTAGCAAGGAGATTAAATTTACCTTTGCAGTTTTGACCATTTCCATTAAATCCAGGGTGGCATTCACAAACATAATCATTATGTTGATTCAAATAAACCCGTGAAGTGGTGAATAAACAACTGTGAATATATAAAAGTCATATATTTGAACTGCGGATAAAGACATGAATATAATAGCGATCTTCGCAGTAATGAACACTGCCTGAGCAGTGGTGAAAAAAAGGCATGAAAAAAGTTTAGGCCTGTACTGGATTTGGGACCAACATAATGATCAGCTCCCATTTGGCTTGTAAGCTCTGTTAGCCAAACCAGCAGAAAAAAGTTATGACAGCAGATAGACAGAGAGACAAACAAACATGAAGCTACGTAGGAATCAATTCTGAATCGAATTTATCTGAGCAATAAGAAAAGTACAACTTATTAGATTCAATTCAATAAAGGCCTTTTTTTTTATTTCTCTAATTTTAAGTTTGCAATGCAGCATAATAAACGTAAGTCAAGTATTGCTGCTCGACACAGAAAAACTTTTATTACGTTCTAACTCGCTACGCTCAAACAAACGCCAGCTTGATGGCTAGTTGCTCAAGCATATCCAGCCAACGCGAGACTTCACAAAGTGAAACAGTAAGGGATCTTACCACGAAAAAGCTGAGAATTACTGCTGGACTTTAATTGTTTGAGCGCATTACCACCGATGCCTTTGACTTCTTTTCTTTTCCCCTCCACAGCACTCTTTGCATTGCGAAGCTTTTTTTCATCCTCTGAATCAGACGCGAGATCATGGGACTCTTACTCTCAAACTACAAGCCAACCCTCCTTATTTCTATCGGCAATCTTGATCAGCTTCTGACGCTCCTTGATTAGCTGCTTTCCTTCGGCCACTAACTTGAGAACCTCGGATGAGTTCTCGATGCTGCCTTCGATTTGGGTCAAAATGCTATTCGAGTGCGAATTCAACTCGAACTGCTTTCTATTTCCCTTAAACTTAATCGCAGAAGCTTTTTTTTCCGATTTTTGCGGTTTCTTCCAACTGTTTGCCTTTTTCCTCTAATTGGGAAGTGATGTACCCCTTGAAAAGAGAGAGAACTTGGTTAATTAACTGAGAATTCGGGGTTTCAGGCTGCTAGGAGGATGAATTTAGACCGAATAAATAGGCTTCAGCGGCAGAAGACGTGGGATTTAGACCGGTAAAAATGGGCTTTGGAGACAAACGACGTGTAATCATCCTGTGGCGTAGTCATATCAATGTAGTATTACACCAGGAATGAACGAAGGATAGTCAGTGGAAAGCGAGAGCGAAAAGGACGTGATTATACTCTGTAACGCCTTTAATACTAAAATCTACCCAATCATAAAATCCTTAGAGATACGCCTAGGGGCGTGTCACAAAAACCAACGAATAACAAGCTATAAAGTTGTAAAAAAACTGCATACCAGCGGAGAATACATATGCTGAAATCACGGATAGGGAATGAGAAAAGTTAAATTATTCTTTCTTTTCATCGACTTTCTACAACTTTCTACGACTTCCTGTGGAAAACAAGGTTCTGGAACACTTTGATTCTTTAATGTTGCGCAAGAGAGAATTCTTTAGTGTGTCTGTTTTTAATTTAGTTTAATCATTACTCGAAAATGTCATATTCGACATTCATATCCTAATAGTGTGCAGGGAGTTTGTCACCGCGCACATAGTTTGATGGCCTAGCCTAAATTCATCTTTTAAAAAGCTTAGATGTTTCCATAAGCACTCCATTTTGTATACCGTATGTACACGGACGATTCCCAAACATCAGCTTAGATCGTCATCCATAGAATATGTAGAATCCATGCAATAAACTCCACCGGCCAGAAAGATAAATCGGTCAGTTCGTCTCTAGTGTAAATTGCAAACACAACTTAGCATATAAAATTAACTAAAAATAACATTTGAAACCTAACTCAGTGAACATTTTTTCTCTTGTTTCATTCCATCTTTGAATATTTTTGTTGTAAATAAGGGCAATGGCATGAGATTAGCTTCTATTTTTCCCTGCTGAGGAGGAATGCGTGACATTCCTAGTTCAAGCAAAATGTCATGTTACGCATTGGAATTATTCATCTTAAACTCTTAACAGAATATTTTGCAAAGTACACTAGGAATTTTTTCCTTTCATTCTTTCCCAAGTTGTTATTATTCTCAAGTGTATTCATTCATCCATGCCGTTGGCGGCCTTAAGTTTTCTGCAATTCTATTGGTGTAAATTACAGATCTATAGATTTTTCATATTTCCATTTCGAAAATTACAGAGAACCCCTCGCTACGATTCAGCAAGAAGTAAAACTACGGTTAAAAAGTGACATCAAAACAAGTGAGCCACCAGACCTCTGGAATGTTAGAAAAGTAATACGTCCACGCATTAAAATTTTTGTTAATGGAAACTTGCCCTGACTTGTTCGTAATTTCTCCTCCAACAGTTTTTTGCGGTCTTTGGCAGGAGAGGCAATTTTGATCTGCTTCATAGCTGCAGCTTTCTTGCATAAATCAAACAGTTCTGCAGTTTTTTTCCTTGACCGCCACCACTTCACTCAATGCCTCTCTCGCCAAATTTTTTTTTTACTCTCCCACTTTTGCATTGAATTTCGCTCAAAACACTTTGCTCTTTATACCGATGAGAGCGCCTTCGCATTTAGCCTCGTCCTTACGCCGTAATTTTGGTGCCAGAACCGCAAGAACACGGACACAGCCTATTAAATGTCAAAAGGGAAGCGGATGAAAGGTCTTTTCCCCGCGAGAAGAAAAAAAAATCGTTCAATCAATTTTTTGTTCATATGTAAGATTCCTTGAAAAGTTTGCTTTAAGCTTTTTTCTAATTTCGCTTAATCAAAGCAAAGATGGAAGTAATTCTCTCTTAGCATTAAGAGTTTATCTGTTGCAGATTAAGATAATTAGTTCATTTCGAAAGAAATTTAAACTTACAAGGTCCTTCGAATGAGGACATTTACTGGCGAATTTACTTCAACATCATTAAGCGACGATGTTGTCACTAGTTCATGTGAGATGAATGTTGAAGTTACCAGTTCAGTAATTTTCCTTTCCACTGACGATATATCTTTATAAAATAATTCAAATAGTACGTGCGCTCCATAGTAATAATAATAGTACGCGATTGGCCATAAAACCATTTTACATGAGCGTATGTAAACACGCTTTTCGTTCCTCTTTCATTAGTTATTTTATAAAAGAAATGTAAAATGGCTTCGCGTCGTGGTTTCCTACGCTTATCTCGTGTTCTCCCAACCTCCTGCGTGTTTACATCAGGCTATGTAAACACGGAAACCATTTTACATTTCTTAATTCTAGTTCTTACAATAAAATTACATGGGTGCTTTGCTTCAGAGCAAGAGTCAGCTTCCTTGCTACAGTAGTGGGAGTTACACACTGGTACACCGAAGAAGTATTATACATTATAAGAGCCCCACGCAAGATGCCATGGACGGTACCAGTTTCAAATAAATTTCTTACAAGGAAATTTCGAGAAATCACTGAAATAACCAACCTGAATAAACCACTGATGATTTTAGATGAATCAAAGATAGTTAAAGACCTAAATGGTGGTTTACTCAGGTCCTTTAATAGCCAAAAAGCTAAAAAAGTTGTGACCCTCAATTTAGCAAACAGATAATGGAACAGTTAAAAAAAAAACAACAACAACAATAATGACGACAACAAAGCAAAAACAAGACTAGTAATGGAAATTTCATGAAGACGAAAGTAACAGCTCTTTCCTGGCTCCTTGGGTTGCCAATGCCGGGCAGCTTTATGAAAATATACTCACAGAGAATTCATCATCAAAGAAAAATTTATTAGCTTTAATAAGAGAGAAATGAAACGACAACAATGTTTTCATAAAATGGATAAGGAGAAAAATAATTATAGAAGATTTTACACTTCTAAATAAAACAATTGGAATTTCTGTTGTCGAGTTAAACACTAGTAAAAAAATTTTTTGGTAGCTAGGTATTATTTTGTTTATTATATAAACAACATAGGCTTTTACTGACAATGAAAGTCGACTTTATTCATGAACAGTTAAAAAAATATGAATAAAATCGTGAAAAAAATGTCTTTAAGTGTGCAGATAACGAGACTGTTAAAAAGGTTTGAACTTCACTGTCATGAAAGGTGAGTGAGTGTCAGCAGCAGATTGGCGATATCAAATAAACTCACACAAAAATGTAATTTTACACGTACGCAATCACGATTTTCCTCAGGGCTGGAAATCTTTGTAAAACACCGCAGTTTATATAATAAAACAATGCAGCAGATCTTCACTAGCGTTAAAATGTACCGGTAGAAGTTTTTTTTCTTTACATTTAGTCTGTACTACAGTAACGCCCTGGACATTTCGGTGGTGTAACAAAACGGTAAATGTAATAAGACCCACAATTGATCACGGAGATGTCCAATATGAATCTGCAACAGCCATAGGGCAGCTGGGAAAAGCAGACCCTTCTGGAAATTTCACCGTCTTCCACTGAAGGATGGTCGTCATTCAACCAGCCTGAAAGAACTGTATTACATCTATGCCGACGAATGCATTTGTCTGGCATTCTTGTTCCTGCTGCTCCCACGAAACGATACCATCCCCAGAATCCACTGTCACATGACATTTCATTGAAGACTGTGACGTAAGAGCTCCTTCTGTCGGCATTACTCAGGACTTTGTAATTAACACATGGGTCGACTACAAGATTAAATGATAATTGCAAAAATATTATTTTATAACTCTCATAATTATACCTTAGTTGTTTCAGTTCTTTGGAGAAAGTAGTGATTGCTAAGACTCCATGAGTACCTTGGAAAATATCACGCCCGTATTATGTAAAAACAAACTGTAAAACTATTTCACAATTTTTAGTTCAATACATTTCGTTTCCGGATGATATTTGAGCAAACTAATGATAACTATTCTTAACATATTCAGGAGTGCAAGAAAAGTGTTGCGGACTACAAGTAGTGGTGCGGAAGGTATTTAGATGATAGTTTGGTATTCTAACGGCATCAAAATAATTGCAATCGTACGTCAGTATTGTGAAGAAAACGTTCTCAGTATAGAAAAACAACGTGTGATTTTCAACGAGCATAGAATATAGTAACTCGAGTTGCCCGTTAAGATTCTAGTAATTGCGGCTGAATGCTCTGTCAATGGAGTAGCAGGGAATCCGTTGGCGGGCAATGTCATTCTACATATAAGTTAAAATGATTGAAGTTTCCTTTCATGACCGTCTCCCAGGTATCTTTCCTTACCTGTACAGTTACGGGAGGTATTAGTTCTGGCTAAGCTCGCATTCATGTCCCTGCATGGCTGAAAGGGTCTAACATAGTCACCCTTACAGGTACGATTGTAAGAGCCATTAGTGTTAATGCAGTCCACTTCCTTGTTTGGATCTTCACCATCGTTCCTGACTTCTTCTGTACCACGAAAGAGAAACAGAAATATTGAAGACAACGAGAAAAAGTAAGATGTCTTTCAAATTATCGCCTTGGTCATGATAAACCTTACATGAATCCGTTCACCCATAGTTTCAATCATACGATCATACAGCTGTATCGTCACACAAAATATCTATGTGAGCACAGTCATAAGCCTTTTCGCTGAACTATGTTAGATTTTCCAAAGAATTAGGGACCAATCATTGTTCACCACTTGGAAGGGCAGGCGGGAGGAAGATTCTGGGGGGGGAGGATAACATGAGGGAATGTAGGGGTACCATTCATTATCAACAGAGTTTAAAGGGGGGGAGTGACTACAGTAAATTGTCTGAGAACTGATAAACTTTTAGTGAAGAGGGGTGGGTGGGGGGGGGGTTGAAGACTCATAAGAATATTAAAGAGCCTTATGGCGGATGTAAGATCTAAATTGCTTGCTAATTATTTTTTATGGATTTTGGATTATTTATTTATTTCCTTTCTTTCCCACACCTCCTTTTAGTCTTTTTCGTTAAGTTTGTCATCATTTCCCTTCTTTAGTTACACCTTATTTGTCTTATTTGTACGTTTTTGTTCTTCATACCCCACGTAGTTACACAATCCTCTTCTATTTTTATGCATTTTTATGTATTTTTATGCATTTTTATGCATCATTTTTCTAAGCCAGTTTACCTAAACTGGCCACCGTAATGAGTTCAAAAGCTGACTTTTCGAACGTTAACGTTAACCCTTCGTTAACCCCCTGGCGAGGGGCTAACGCTCGAAATGTAAGCTTTTAAATCTTTACGGTGGCCTATTTACGTTATCAACACTCCCCACCGACGCAGCACCACCGTTTCTGTAGAAACTTACCCCCCTTATCCAATTTACGTAAAGTCGCGTTTGGCGCAGTTCTCTTTCTAAAAGTTTTCTTTAATTTTTCGTTTCGTTTTGTATTTATTTTTGTTCGTAATTTATTTATCCTAGTTCACTTAACTTTTATTTTACATGTTTTTAGTCTCAACCTGCTGCTGTGTGTTAGCTGTGAAAATTAAAAACTCTGAGTGAAAAACATAACTCTTTTACTGTTCCGGGGGGGGGTTCAAATCAATCTTGTATCGACCTTTGGGCGAAAAATAAAGAAATTAAAAAAAAAAAAAAAAAAAAAAACGCAACAGAACTTAAACAAAACAGATAAAAAAATTCAAAATAGTACAAAATAAAAGAACACGAAACACAATACAGAACTGAACAGCATAAAAACAATGGCCAAACAATGGGTTTGTTTGAAACTGGTCACCAAAAGAATCAGTTCTTCGTGGGTTTACTACCTTTTCTTCTACTTGAAAATTATTGGCCGACGGCGAAATGAATAAGATTATACAATAATGTTCACTGAGCTTGAGGCGAATCATTATTGTGGTATAACTGCGCAGTAGCTTTCGAATTCTGTTGTAAATTCTGTAAACAAAGCTATTATTGCTATAATTGTGGTGATTATGCGTATCATTGTAAGCTTCTCTCTTCTAAAAAGTGTTCCGTCAAACTCAATAGCAAATTTTGTGCTTTCCGCAATTGTATTTTCTTCTACCACGTTTACCACTTCCGCAGAAACATTAACAAAACGCGAGGCAGCCACTTTGCAATTTAGCACCCCTGCTATAATCACCTCGCACGAGGTGATTACAGCGAGATATGAAGCAAACCTCGACCGATCAGATGGCGCTAGCATATTATACTGATACGTGACATTGTAACAGCGGTTTCGTAGATGACGTTATTTATCACACACTCAGCATCAAGAGGACACAGGACCTTAATCAAGTAATCACTCTATTTTGGAACTGCTGATTAAGTTTCGTTGGATCCATTCACGACCTTTCGGTCTTTTTTTTCTTTAAATTTTTTTGGACTGTGTTCTCCAGTTTGGTGTATAGCCGGAGCTTACTTTATAGGTTATTACTGCTGAAAATCTCTTTGAGTTTGGGCGATTTGTTAAAATGATTATCTATTGCAAATGTAATCCTACGAGTTCGTGACATTTCTTTTAATTGTCCATGCCGTAAGACGGATTAAGCCAGATAATATTTTTCTAATCTAGTTATGTGCTCATAAACTCTCTGATTCTGGGTTTTCAAGATTTAGACATTGCGTGCAGTCGAATTTGGGTGGCATATTCGTACAATCGCCAGTTTTGTAAATCCTTGGTTGTTCCAAGTTCTAGATAAGGTTTATTTGTTCGGAGATTACCGAGGCCGAAACTTGCCCAGGTGATGGTTCAAGGGTGTTTGAGAAAGTGTCAATGAATTCGAACTATGGATGGCTGCCAGCGTTTCTAAATGGATTGTATCTGCAGGGTGACAAACGCCAGAGACTATACGTTTAGAAGAGTGGTCACTAATCTATAAAACGTCAATGGCTTTAAATCCAACCATCTTTCTTCCATCATTGATTTTTAAAAATTGCCATAACGGCAAACATTTACCAGAAATCCTGAATCCAAGAATAAAGTTGTAGATCTCTAGAACCAGTCACGCCATCCATTTTAGTCATTGGCTCCACAGTTAAACGCTTGGCATATCAAACATCGATTTAATTAAGGTTGGACAATAAAGTTTGTGAGCATATCATTAATGATCTTATCCATTGTTCGAGGGGATCTTAAAAGCTGTTTTGGTAAGAAAACAAAGACTTGAGTGACTTGAAAGACCGACTTTAAGCCGAATATTTCAGCAGGAAAATCTAGAAGAATTGTACCGCGAAAAAAATAAAGTTAAAAAAAAAAAAAAGAAAAAGAAAAGAAAAAGGAAAAAGAAGTGAAATGCAAAGCAGATGTCTCATTTCAATAATTTTCGAGGAAAAAGAAATGCTAGTCTACGAGACTAAACTCATCAAACTTTCGCGAATGCTGTCCATATCTCGTATAACCCAGTCAGTGTTCTTTACCAAGTATTCTGTTTTCCGTCTCTGCAGTCTGCGCTCCCTTCTCTAGTTTCACTGAAATAACTGATACCAAATGTCGATCGATAAATACTAGGGCTTCATAAGTAGTTTTGGGTTTCTGCAGAAAATTAATTGTTAAATTCTAACTTCCTGAGAAGTGGAAAAGAAAACGGTGCTGTGAAGTCTCGACATCTTTCTAACTATTTTGTACTTGTGCATCTGGTTCATCCTGAATAACTTTAGAACGAAATCGCTAAGGCGCAAGATGAATTAATTATTACCTCTTAACTCGTTGTGGTCATGGCTTTGCGTAAGATGTTTTCCTACAAACACCACTGCGATAAGTACGGCAATGGACACTATGATAGCAACAATGGTTATCAAACTTTTTCGACGGCACCTTGCGAGACAATTGATAGCTGCCGACACATGTATGCCTCTGGTTTCTGATGGCTGTTCCCCTGGACCTTCACGTTTTGAATGAACACGATCGACAACGATTGTCTGTTTCTCTTTGGACGCCATATCTTTTTCTCTGTCATAAATGTCGGATTTACTTCTTTTTTATCAGAAATATTAGCGACTTACTGTGCTTTAAAGCTGCTTAAGGGAGTGAGGAAATACTTATCGAGAAAATCAATGCCGACATGGAGCGATTTAGGCAATCTCTTTCTACTAACGAGATCTAACCTGGGTCAAGACCCCTTTCAAAGGCATGACTTTTTGTTATGTTTTTTTTCCTTTTAATATGAAGGTCAAATTTTATTTGGTTTGCAATCACATGGTACAATCTAGGATTTACTGAAGATGGGTGCGCATAAATGTCCGATGAGGCAAACAGTTTGGTCTTCGGAAAAGTTAATTTCGTATGTTTTATGGGGTCATTATTGGTTGTTTCGAGCCTTTGGACCAATCTCGGTTTTAAGTCATCATAACATCCACCATGTCCAAATACGTTCTTTATCAGAAAGCGCGCTTGCTTACACGTTTTTCATTTCAGTTTAGGGACTCGATCGAACCACCCAAGCACTCTTGGATTATATCCACCTTCCCAGATTTCCAAGGGGTTAGTGGCACGTTTGCCATAACATCTTGTGCAAGCAAAACTGAAATACTATTTCATCGTTAAATCATGATATCATTACAAAATAACTTAGATCCTACAAGCTCTCTGATAGGTTAAAAACTGATCGTTTACTGCATCGCTAAACCCGTGAAAAATTTGAACATACTGGGTTTGGTTTTAAGTTTATTTCATAGAAGCAAGAGACTGCACTCCCCTTCGGATAACGAGCGTAATAACACATTTGAGATGTTTGAAGAATATGAAGAAAGCTTTTAATTCACTCGCCTCCGGCTCGTGATTAACAAAATTTTTTCGTGTTCTCCCAACATCCTACATGGGTTTTTACGCTGGTAAACTGATAGAAAGTGCAGCTATTGCTTATACAAACAGCTAAGTGCAGGAAATAATCTTTGTTACGTAATTAGTTTATATCACAATTCCGTAAAGTGGATCAAACGTTGGAAAAATACATATCAGTATGGTGGCTTTCAAGAATTTTTTCTAAGTGTACATTTTTCCCACAAGGAAAAAAGGATAGGACTTATCTGGTTGAAAAATTTTACGTAACTTCTATAATTAGGACGAGAATTAAATGCGAAGAAATCAAATATTCCTGCCAAAAATTAGCTTATTGTTATAATATTTTAAAAACGAAGAATTTATCCAATTGTTTTAATTATCTCTCGAAAGCTTTTAAGTTTTAATACTCTGTCGATTTTGGCACGGACACCCATACAGCGTGTCTTACCAGAGGAATCGAGCACTCTCCGATTCGTTTTAAGGTACCGCACCAAGTTGTTGCTGTGGTTACTGATACGGTTTGGGCTCGCGAACTTGTAAGTTCGTTCAGAAATAGATGTTAGTTTTTACAACCCTCATGGGTCAGCACAATGAAATTAACATACGCCCCGGCAGGACATTTACACAATTTCCCATTTCCAGTCTACAAAAGACAATATCACGACTGCGTATTTTCTATTTCTATTCTGTGACGATCATCGTTCGCGACATGCATATCACGTGGTCTTGTGACAGTTGTTGCACGCAGTCTTTTTAAAATAATCCAATGGCTGGTATATTGTTTTCAAAAGAGATTATCTATGGAAAGAATGGTTCTATTGTTTTCAATATTTTTCATGGTAGACCCCAAATATTTGGGGTTCAATGGAGCAAAAAAACTGTCACATAGTAAACATCTCCTGGTGAGGTAAATGCTAAGGAAATTAAACAAAGCGTAATTGAAAGGTTCGTTGTACGCATTTACTTCGGCTAGCTTTGAGATCAATTATTGTTAGCACATAAAGCTGTTTTCATGCTTCGCCGTTCTGGAAAGATGGATGGGAATATAAAGGTGCGATAAAATTTGGGCAAAGTCTCTCAGCTCTGGAAACAGTAAGTTTACAAATGATTTGGTAAGTGGATTTTTTTCCTAGCTCACAGTATATCTGAAAATTGATACATCATGAAGAGAGCTTTCAAATTAATTTTGTTAATAGTGTTACAATAAGAAAAAAAACAAAACAACAACAACATCGGCGAAATTAAAAGTTAGCATGTGGAATTACTCACGCCATTTCAGCAGTAAAGGATATGGACCAGTCCTCAACAGCGGATGCACATTTTTGAGCAAAATAAAATAAAAGGACAACCAAGGACTGAAGAACTCAACTGTAATGATGAAATGATGTATAGGGGCTACTTCCAGTACGTTCTGTGGTCACTGTAATAAATCTTAGTTTTATTGGTGTGAGCTAGCCATGTTGGGTTCTTAATCACGTCACAGTTTGTTCTAGCGAATTCTTAAAGTAGTGAACGCCTATTTAACAGCATAACGTCTTCATCAATTGAAATTTAGCAGGTATCAAAAAAAAATACAATGGCTCATAGGATATGCTAAATAAATCATCGCGCGATAAAATCAAATATTGGCGCGATGAATGGAAATTATCGCGCGTTAAATGGAAAATGATTGAAATGAAAAACGATCGCGCGATAAATGGGAAACTTGATAGGTCACACGTGACCGGCTGTCACGCACGTTATTTTCGTGGACGAGGCAATGGCTGCAACAGTTGGCAAGTTCTTTCTTAATCTAGCAATTTATAAACCTGCAATGTAATCAGATAGATTAGATGATCCACACTTGTTCTCAGACACTGACAGCCATCTCTGAAAGTGTCTTGTTAGATTCGCAAAATCAAGGTTTACTGTACTGATTCATAGAACTGTGTGTCGAAGAAGTATTGCAAAGTACTGCTCAATGATCTTTTCTCGAAAATAAAACAAACTAGTGATCTTAAATCATACCTCCTCAACTGTGGCAGCCATTGTCGTCCACGGAAACAACGTGCGCGACAACCCATCACGTGCGACCTAACAAGTTTCCCATTTGATGCGCGATAATTTTTCATTTATTGCGCGACAATTTCTCATTTATCACGCGATAGTTTGATTTTGTCGCGCGATTAACAACAACAAAACAAAAACAAAACAAAACAAAATGCGGCATGTCTTCTATAGGCCATCGTAGAAATGACCGCTGTTTTTTTTATTTTTTTTATTTTTTCCCCTTCTCACTCATTTTAAAGGCATCCTCTAACAAACCTCTAGCATACACGGGGCGTGCTCATTACACAGAAGCATCTTGGTATCTTGCAGCTTCCCTTTCCGTGATCACATCTTATTACCGGTCTGTTTTCACGCTTTCCACTCGTGATTTCTGATCACAATTTGTGTGGCTACTGCCTCCTACAGGAGGCAAGGCCACATATTTTGTTTTCCTTTGTGATCACGCTATCATCACCGGCCTTCCAGGCCAGGATCATATCTAATTACTAGTCTGTGATCTCGCTTTCCACTCGTGAATTCTAATCGAAATTTGTATGGCTACTGCCTCCTATAGGAGGCGAAGCCACATATGTTATTCTTTGTGATCACGCTATCATCACAGGCATAGTCACGGCGTGAAATGCTATTCCCCCTTGCAAATAAATCAAGGAGTACGTAAAGTTATATTAAGCAATCCTTACTACGAAGCTTATACATGTATGCACTAAATGTAATTCAAGTTGGTGAACAATTTTTCCTTCAGTTGAGTGGCAAAAGTCATGACTCATTCCAATTCATCTATTATCTTTAGTTTAAGATCGTGATAGCCAATATTACTCACGTATGTCAATAGTGAAGAATATCGACCTTACATATTAATAATGAACTAGTTATAAAAGCATTCGCAGCGAACTGATCCGTTTCCAGACTTTAGAAAGTCACTGCACCCGGCTTGGTTCATGCACCTGCTGGAAATTTTATCATGGTTTTTTCCGCTATCAGATCTTAGCTACAGCACATACACTGCATTTCATCTAATGTTCACTTTACGACACTCAGTTGAGATTACTCCAGGTAAGATAAATGTATTTATTAAGAGTTGCACAATTTCTCTAAAACTTGATTGCACTATTCTCCTCTATTTACACAGCTTAAAAAGCTGATCTATAAAATTCAGTTTCCTCTGAGTAGACCATCTATGATTTACATTAATTTTTTTTTTAGGTTTATGAATAAATAGCGTTTATAGGTGTTTATCTTATTTGTTATGCGTTTAAATTTCTTCTCGGGCGTGGAAGATAAGTACTTGACGGGAGAATCGTGTGCAACTTCTGACCCTTAAACCTTACCTTAACCTTAACCCAAAATTCTCAACACTGGCATTTGGGATTTTCACACACCATAATTAGATTAATGGTTTCATAGGATGGGAACCAGGGCAATATATTTCTTTCAAAACTCTTCAGCTTGGAAACTTTTTCATTTTAGATTATAATAAAGTTCGGATAAAACGCGTGCTGTCATTTGTTGAAAGAGCGTGCTCTATGAGAGTATAGAGCTAAAGCTACAGCACAGTCAAAGCTGTCACGCCATCTGTCAAATTGTGCCATGTTCGACCGGCTTTTCCGGGACTTCTTTTTAGCTTTTTTTCGATAATTGAAAGTGAAATTTCGGAACAAGCGAGCCGACAAGTATCAACAGAAGACCAAACAAAGGTTTGTAAACATACCAAGCGCCGTAATTTACGTTATTAAAACGTGAGCAGATTGGAAAATCCTCAAAGGAAAAACAAAATAGACATTCCGAGTTTTAAAGATTTTCACGCTCAGTTAGATTGCAAGCTTACGTACGGTAATAAAAATCAAACGCAGCTAACACTCGTATAGTATATAAAGTTCAGTGTTCAAAAACAAAACAGAACAAATCAGAAATGATGAAAAATATAACCAAACTGGCATAACTGTTAAAATTCATACTAATCATGACGGTGTCTGAGCGAATATGATCATGCTGAAGTCCATCGCGGCTTGCTCATTATGGCGATTCTCCGGTCATCACAGTAAAGCAAGCCTCAGAAACTACATCAGCCGCCCTTCGAGTGAAAAAATAAGAACTTGCTCTGATATCCTTTCCGATGCGTCGAGTGGAAAGTCATATCAGTCACTGCAACCGAGTTTTGCGGCGCTGTCATCCCGAGCGATCTTCATGTTCCGGTGAATTCGGCTGTCGTTCATTCAAAAAAACACTTGCATCGAACAGTTTGTTTTCTATCTTGTCATGTGAAAAAACTCGCGTGTTTTTATAAGCCATAATTCGGCTGAAGTTCACTATACATTTCACCTCAAGATTCTGTATTAGGGACTTAAAACATTCAGGCAAAAGTGTTAAATTCGACCTGCCGAAATATTTCAGTTTGTAAACTATCGCAGAATGTGAACTTTGATGGTTTGACACTTTTGACAGCTTTAGTCTTGTACTGCCAATCAGATTATTTGAACCTTTCTAACAGGGATTCTGATTGGCTTATTGTAGCGTGCTTTATGAGAGTATAGAGCATGCTGACGACACTGTACTTCGCTTTGGAAATAAAGTTTGTTTTGAAAATTGAAAGTAATGCTTGGAGAATTTAATGGATTCTTTATTATAAAACAAATAGAGAAGCCTTGACTCAAGAAGTGGGGAGAAACACTCGACTACGTCTCGTGTTTCTCCCTACACTTCTTTCGTGCTCTAGCCGCTTCCTGCGTGCTTTATAACAGAACAGAGCACAGTCAAGGCTTCTCTATTTGTTAAGTGAAACTGCACTAAAAACAGTTAAACTTTAAAGCCATACCTTACTGCCTCCCACTAGATAGTATTTTTACGCTAGTCCTTACATAATCGTGTTTGTTTTTTTTATAAAGCAACTATCAGACTGAACACATCATAAGCACTATCAAAGCGGCATCTAATGATTAAAATAAACTGAAGCGAAAATTATCATACCGTGCTATATATTGCATCCTGTATTGCAGCTTCTAACGTTTTGAGAACAGAGTTTCATCATATTTGCTTGTTATCATGCTGATTGGTTTTCTCGCTTGTCTAGGATTTCAATATTTAAGCATTTTACCTTTCTATTATTATTATTATTTTTTTTTTTATTACTTATTTAAGAGGCTGTCTCTCTTATTTCCAGCCGGTCAATTTCGCGTCAAAAATAATTTTGCCTGAAACTCTGTCAACAGAAAGACTTTACCTAGGAAAGAACTAAATTAGATTTGGTTTGATTCGAAATAATTTTCTGACTGCATCAGGGGCCATAATTATTTCCCAGTCCGTAAGGACCGTCGCAACGTCTCGAAAATTGAAAAATAGGCATATTTTGTAACATTGTAAAATATTTTATTCGCATAGTTAAGCCACAAAATTTATCTCAGATTGCTTAAAAACCTTTCTGGTTTGCCAAGAAAGTTAGAATTTGCCCTCTCAATATATTTGAAAAGGCGAATTTTAGCATATTTTGACCACTAGAAATCGTCGTCGGCCGATGGCCGTAAATAACATTGATTTAGACGTTAAGTTTTGGGATTTGGGACCTGGTTGACGACTGTATCCTACACAGCCGTTAAGTTAAGACATTTATAGGCAAAAATATGCAAAAACCCCTGTACGTTTTCGATTTTTCAAAAGTTATGACCGTTGAATCAGCGCATGTACGAGCATTAGCGATTTTTTCGCCCACACCAAAATCGAACCACTGGAGCAGATTTCGTCATAAATACAGCTTACCTTCGTCGCATCTTAGGTTTATGTGAAATTTCAGATATTCCCCACTCCCCAAACTGGTGAAATTTACGATAACTCCAGCAAATAACTCCAAACTTCAGCGGTCGGCATCTATCGATACTCTTCTTTGACTCGTTGTTGCGAACTAAACTCGAAAACTAAAGCCATGTTTCGCGCTTAATGTCCTGTTGAAAGTTTGGATTGCAGCTGCATTCTCTTCAAGAATCAGTCATAGAACTCCATTTGTAAGTCTATGTGTCGAAGTTTGGGGGCTATAGCTCTACGATTGCACTATCGCGAATAACAGAGGTCCGCATTAACCATTGCGGGTGAACCCGCTGACCCTTTTTTTTCTGGAAGGCCTGCAAAGTGTGGTATGGCATGTAAGTGCTTTTTCAAAACCAGAGAGGCTTCAGTCTGTAGCGAGTCTTCAGCGAGGTTGATAAAGCTTTCAGAATGTACGGGTGATATCAGCGATCATCTACGAGCATGTCACTTAGGTCAGCTTAGAGGAACGGTACAAGAATATGAGCTTATCATTAACAGGTCAGGGTTGCCACACGACCTTTCCCCTGATCAACTTGAAGAACTTTGGGTTTGCGAAAAGCATAGAGGAAACATGGGTAAAAACTGGCGACCACGTCGCACTTGCCAGTACCCGCTGCACAACGGCCGGGAAAAGCAGATAAATACTAGAAACGCAGTTCTTCTCGACATGTCAAGGGAAATTAACACTATCTTTGCAGAACTCGTTCCAACAGGTTCCCGTAAGTACGATTTTTATGTAAATTCTAGCTTACCAACCAGGTATTGTCCTGAAATGAAGGGAAGGGTTTAAATTAAGATGATATCTACACGTATTCTGAGGTGCGGTAAATGTCAGAATTCAGTATTTTGGAATTTGATTAACATTTGGGCCAAATCTCGCACGCAAGTGAGTATAAAACAAAATAACTGCTGCGATTTCGTCCCAAGATACGTACCGTGATACCACATGGCAGCTAGTGCAACTTGATAAGTTAAATCACACTTCGACTTGTAACATTGCTCTGAAGCAAACTTGAACCTAAGTTTCCAACACCACAAAATTGTAACGTTAGTCAATTATGTATATAATCGGGAAACACAGCAACTGCACTGAAAAAGGCGTAATACATTGGGTTTTACTGCCCTACCTTATCTCTAACATCTACATGTTTACAAAAGCATTTTTTTATGTCATACACGCAAGGCGAGATACTAGATAAATAAACTTGGAAAGTAATTTGACACCAATGTTAACGCCGATGCAAGATAACATTCCTTCTGTTTTGACATTTATACATTTACACAAAGCACTTTTGTGTTATTGATATAAAAAACGAGGAGGCATCGATTTTCGCCCTTTTATCCCTAAATAGAGTCAGAGTTTAACAACCTTTGCAAACACCGCCTATCCGAAAATTGAGAGCGTACCCTAGGGTCACGTGATAATAGTGCAACAATTTTATTTGTTTTCTATAAGTATGGCTCTGCTTATTATCATTTTGCATTATTGTTGTATTTCGTGCTTTTCAGTGATCTGCGTATCTTGTTACAAGCTGCACAAGATCAAACTCGCGGAGAACATGATGTTGTTGCAAGGGCAACGTTCCGAAGAAAGTAACCAGCAAGAGGACGAACCTTACAGGTGATATAACGCTACCTGATCCTATAAATAAAGCATACCATCGTATACATTGACACCTAGAGAACTTTTAAGGACAAATGTTCAATTAAAATGCTGCATACTAGCAAAATTGTTTTCCTCGGCGTGGCCACACACTATAAAATTTTGCACAACATTGCTAATGCAGCAGGTAAGTTATGTTTACAGGTACGCGGCCAAATGGGTAACATTTTTTAAAAAGTGACAAATAGTGTTTTGGCTTTAAATGGGGTGACCTAAAAAGAGAAAATGATTGATTAATGTACCATAAAATTGCACGCGGTGGTGCTGATAGTGAACAGAACTGAATTATTTGTGCGTATTGCTGACGAAGAATGAGTTCTTCGTTAGCAACAAATTCTACTTTCGCAACAATGCGTGCAAAGATTTCAGTGGGGACACACTATGCAGTCAATCACATGGCGGGATAACTTCAAATTTTTGTTTGATTTTCTCAACTCCCAGAGTCGCCAAACGAATGGCAGCTATAAATCTTGCAACAGTTACAGCTGATTGGACTCCGGGATGCAGATCTGAGACCGACAGCCAGAGCTCTGGAGACGACGAAGCTGCTGAAAGTACCAGCGAGTTAGCAATGTCGGCGTTTACAGATGCCATGGAGAAACTGAACCCGGTAGCAACCGGTGCTGGCCGCGTCAGTCCGTTGACCTTTCAGCTGAAAAGTACATGGGAGGAGGCAAAAGAACACGAGAAAGATATTTGCATTGACAAGGCTACTGAAGCTTGTACCCTCGTTTGTGACATCATTGCGCCGAAGGCTGGACAACAGCTATTTCAGACCTGTTTTACATCAGATAAAGGGACTAGCCACTTAGACCTTGTACCATTGATGCAGGCCTACAGCAACGCCATGACCAGTACCTTGAAGACCCAAATTCTAAGCCTCTATGCTTATCGATATCCAGTGAAGACCCTTCAGAAAATCCACGAGCCATACTCAAAGTTAAGCGAATGGCAAATTAGACGAGCTAGGGCTCATGCAAGAGAGTGTGGACCAGGTTCTATGGTCGAAAAGTCCCCGTGTCATCGAGTTCGACTGCCACCAATAAAGCTTGACCACTTCTTAGACTTCGCGAACCGCCCTTACTTTTATTAAGACGTGTCACTTAGTACGAGGAAACTGAGGCTCAGCAGTGGCGAGAAGATCACAATGCCAAATGTCATTCGCAAAGTCATAAGGTCAACAATGGTCAAGCAGTACCTTCAGTTCTGCGAAGAAGAACAGTTTGAACCACTAAGGCGTTCAACCCTATTTCGCATCCTCGAGGTAAGGGAGGCCTCTCAACAGAAGCCCCTTAGTGGCCTGGATAACACAGCAGCTGACGGGTCGGCGGGGTTCGCGCAACTCTTCCGAATAGTGGAGGAACTTGATCAGATTGGGCTCGCAAAGAACGTGGCAGACGAACTACGGAGAGCCCTCAGCGAGGGTAAGAGGTACCTCAAAACCCAGTTTCAGAGTCACTGCCAGGAAGATGAGAGCGAATGTCCCGACCACTGTCGTAAGTTTGGTCTCAGCGATCCAAACGATCCAGATTTTTAGGAACAATGCTCACATCAACACACGCTTCTCTGCCCTCAATGCGACGAGATTAATTCCGTTTTTCAGAAGATGCAACAGATTGTTAAGGATAACAAAACCTTAAGTTTTTACAGCGAGAACCAAAAAAATTACTTGTTGTACGACATCCAGAAATCTTCAGAGGCTATCGTCCAGTGGAAAGCTCACATTATGAGATCCGTGAATCAGGAATGTGCAAAGCAAGATATTATCGCAAAGCTTGACCAGACTTCGTGTCTTCTTGTTATAGATTGGGCCATGAAGTTTCTGCAGCTGCGCTATAGAGAAAAGCAAAGTGACTGGTGCGGAAAAATAGGGTTAAGTTGGCACATTAGTAGCGTTGTGTCTCGAAGCAAGTCTAACACGACGGAAGTCATTTCGTACGCTCATCTCTTTAATCAGTGTACTCAGGACTGGTATGCAGTTACGTCCATTCTCGAAGATCTTCTAAAGCAGCTGAAAGTCAAGAATCCTTTGCTGCAGAAAGTCCATCTAAGGTCAGATGAAGCCGGTTGCTATCACAACAGCTCCCTAGTAACCGCTGTGAGAGATGTCGCAAAAGCAGTTGGGGTTGATGTTCATAGTTATCACTACTCGGAGCCGCAGTCTGGTAAAGACATTTGCGATCGTATCCTCTGTCAATGAAGTCCTCTATTCGTGCTTACTGCAACGAAGGGCACGATGTTCTAACTGCCGTGGACATGAGAGATGCATTGACGCAACACCCAGTAAAGGGAACAACAGCTGCAGTGAGCATAGTCGACGAATCAAAGAACACTCTCTGTATAAATAAGATTGAGCATTTTAGTAGCTTCCACAACTTCGAATATGGAGATACCGGTCTGAGAGTTTGGAAATGTTATGGCATCGGTAAAGGGAAGTACATTCCATATGACGTAATTTATATCAAGCACCAGGGTCAAACGTCCCTTCAAATCATAGAATCTCAAGGGTTTTATGATCCTCCTGAAAAGCGTGTGGTCAAGCGTCGTTCAAAGGGCAGCAAGGAAACAGAGAGTACAACGCCATTGTTTAAATGCTCTGTGCTTGGATGTGTTGAAGTGTTCGAAACGTTTTCGCAGCTAGAGCTGCACCTGGACATTGGAAAGCATACAGTCAGCAGGTTAAGCGAGTATGATGTAATCAAAAGGGACTGGGCCCTTAAGTTCTCGTCGATAGATACCGCTGGTATCGAGTGTTCGAGCTGTTCGGTAGATTCCAGTACACCACTCACTTCTCCCGTGAATATTTCGCCCCACTCGTCTCTACGAACAGGAAGGGCCGTAAGCAAACCAAGCGGCAGCATTAGATTTTCAGAGAAGGTAAAAGAATACATAACGGCACGGTTTAGGGGTTTACACTTGGAGAAAGAACTGGGCGAAAGGCAGACCCCGCCCAAGTGGCAGTGGACATGCGAAATGCGAAAAATGAATCAAATGCACGTTTGTTCAATAGAGAACAGTGGCTGACAAAGAGCCAATTTCAGAGCTTTTTCTCCCGGCTAGCAGCAATGCGACGAAAAGATCAGGGTGTGATCGGGATATCGCTGGATGAGGAGGAAGATGTCCAATGCGTCCAGGAAAATTCTGAGAGACAAGATCTGGTCGACAAAGTTAACAAAGAGATCAAAGTCTCACATCCAATCTGCTACGACACGTATGATCTCTGTGAACGTTACCACAGTAACACACGTCAGAAATTCAATTTGGTTTTGTTGAGAGCCATCTGTAGTCATTTTGAGATCCCTGTAAAATTGAGAGACAAAAAACAGATCCTCATAGACAAACTGTCGGACTTGATTAGTGATTGTCAATGTGTTTCTCAGTAGACTTGTGTAAACAATGTCCTATACGGTGGCTGAAAGTGCAGAATATGCTCTACAGATACAAACTACCTTTAGTTCCCATATCAAGTTCTGACGGCGTTGTTATAGTGTAATATATTATAATATCTAGTAGTTAGTGAAATGTTTTGATGAAAACAATAGAAAATTTACCAAAAGCAGCACAAAACATCTGTTCATATGAAGCAAGTGTCAAAGTTTTTATCACGTTGGTAGCCGATTTCTCCGACTATTGGCAGGTTGCTGGTCTGTGGACACAATCGACGCGGAACCGAGAGAAGCAAGCTCAGGATATATGAAACTGATTTATTAATTATATGATATCACACTCCAGGTAAAAGCATTTATTCTTTTCATCCAAAATTTTTCTCCCCAAATATTACATTGGGATGTAAAGTGGGATACAAAACAAAACCATACGGCACAACGTACGGCACAAGCTATCAGCGGTCTTCTTTTTTGTGCGGACCTTTGTGAGAACAGTATAACATCGAACTGGATCGTCGTGATCTAAATTTAAGCGATTATTACTTCACTTTAGAAGCCTAAAACCTTCATTTCCCCCCTCAGCTTCCAGGCATTGAGAGTTTATATTCTGACTTTGGAAAAAATTCAGCTCTGCAGCGGTGTTAAATGGGTGATTCACCGCGAAATGTGGCTATACCTTGCTATTTGTTGAGGTTATCATGGAATCCACCAATTTGGTTATTAGAAAATTCTGAAGTGAGCCATGAAGCCGGGCTGCAAAGCGGGTAAGCTGTATTTATGACGAAATCTGCTCCAGTGGTTCGATTTTGGTGTGGGCGAAAAAATCGCTAATGCTCGTACATGCGCTGATTCAAACGGTCATAACTTTTGAAAAATCGAAAACCTACAGGGGTTTTTGCATACTTTTGCCTATAAAGGTCTTAACTTAACGGCTGTGTAGGATAGAGTCGTCAACCAGGTCCCAAATCCCAAAACTTAACGTCTAAATCAAGGTTATTTACGGCCATCGGCCGACGGCGATTTCTAGTGGTCAGAATATGCTAAAATTCGCCTTTTCAAATATATTGAGAGGGCAAATTCTGCCCCCGCCCTACAGTACCATTTTATTATTATTTTTTTTTGAGTTGGGCTTGTTGTTTACAGTTGTGTAATTTTTCTGTTATGCTGTTACGGAATTGCGGCTCAGTACTTTGGTGTTAGTAATTTTGGATCTCAAAATACTACAAGTGAACAAAATGTAGTTTTGGTAAGTGCTTGGGGTTTTTTTTTTTGCTGTGTGGTTTAACTTAGGATTTGTTTGTTCTTCACGATCAAGAAGAAGCAGAATGTAGGGACTTGGGTGAGTTTTAACATTGGAATGTTATAGGTGGCATTGGAGAACAATTTATAGACAGCATTGATGAACAATTTATTGTTATATAGTTATTAGACACAAAATTATACCTTAAGAGGGCCTACATTCTCTCTTCTCCAGTCTTCCTCTATACTAGGACAATGACCATTTGCGGGAAAAACGTTGATACCTTGCGGCCGTGCAAGTGATCAAATCGAGTTTTTTTCTGGTTATGATCTACCGAAAATACCCATATTCTCAATAATAGCAATGATCGGTTGCAAAGTGAAGTAAAAATTGCAACAGGACTTTAGTCGCTAGGCTTAATGGTTTACGATATTTTCTAACGTCTTATGATTCTGGCAGCTTGCCAATTAGTAGTAAAACCTCTCATGTACAAGAGCAATGACTATGCATCTATGGTAAGAGATGAAGTAGCCCATGTGTAGGATATCATAACTCGACGAGGCTAAAACAGTCATAATGGAAACCTAAATTACTTTAGAGGGATCTGAATTTGAGTTGGACGGCAATGGCCATCTGAGAAGCAACAGGTTAGTTCCAGCACTAACGAGTTAAAAGGTTTGTAGGAAAGTAAACGTACCTTGGCATTCAAAACCATTCCCAACGTATGAGGGATTACAAGAGCAGTGGTATGAGCTCTGAGTTTTAATGTAAGAGGCATTCGGATGGCATTCGTTCATTTTAATACCATGACCTTCCTTGCATTCGTCAATGTTTGAAAGAGAACAAGCATACTTTCCTTACAATCAAGATAGAACGAATCATAGTCTCTGGAAGAATGAAGAACTAAATATTACATAATTCAATACGCGAAATTTTAATAACACCAATGTTGTTGTATGAAGAGCAAAATTTTATTAATCAAAAATCGGACATCAACGAGAATATGAAGCGATTAACAGTCGCTCAGCCATGTATACTTCGTATTACATCAAGATAATAATTCCAGGCTCTAATTGTGTAACACAATAATTACATTTTTGGTTGAATTATTGCAGTTTGTTGCGAAGGAGTTTATCACCTTTTCGCCGGCAGTTATTGCAATTTATATGATCGAGCGCTCAGATTTTGTTTAAAACTGATACGCATATGATATGTATATATTTATTAATATTCCATATTATACATTTCTATTTCTAACCTTTACTAAACTACCTTCCCTTTGCCTCTAATTATCGCAACCTCCGTCCAAATTAACGACAGAGAAAAGACAGAACGCGTCAAAATTATTCATCGACAATTTTGGAACATGACCCCAGAGATTCGTCACATGATTGAAGACAGTCATAACACAAATTATCAACTATAGTATTTTCTCCCTATACCAGAATGGAAATTGCAGCTTAGGTAATTTTAGGCATGAAGTGAAAAATAACCTTTTCTAAAAATTTCTCCCTCGAATGTAGGGGGACACAAGCATCGATATCCCTTGAGCGTAAATCCAGGCTGGCAAGTTGCGTTATTTTGGCACTGGGAACTCTTGTAACAAGCGTTCTGAAGAAGAAACAAAACAATGAAATAAGGAAAGAAAGATGGAGGGATTGAATGAAAGAAGAAACTAAATACCGAATGATCGAATGCACGAGAATATGCATAAACATTAATTATTGTTTTTGTCTTATTCCAAGGCGATAATTTCGAAAAATCAATTTGTAACTCATCTTCGAACTACGATAATAAAAAAATTGGCATCAGTTGTCAAGTCACTGTCATATTTCAGATGCGTGACATCGTGCGTCACAAATGTGAACTGGTTCATTATTGTTAGGAGCTTTTTTGAAGTTAAGACTGACACAGTTGTCGTTCAGATAGCACATTAGCTCACAGTCATCCAAGTTCTTGACGCGTTTTTCTGCAATGGTATGGTTTAGCAAACGTCTTTCGGCAAAGAAGTAGTGGTCGGAATTGTTTTGAAAAGCGTTTTGTCACTTGAGGTTCTATTTACTTAGGAACCTGGGCGTCGATACTTTTCCTTCAATCCTAAGAACTAGGTGATATCAAAACAAGGGAAAGACAAGCTATCGTCATTCATCACACGAATCTGAATTACGAAAAAGTTGATCTACTCATTAACGATCATCTACCAAAATTTTTCTTATACAAAAAAGTTCTCTTCAATGGCAAAATGTGCTTCTTTACGATACAAAATAAAATAAGATAAGATCTTTATTAGTGCTCCAAGAAGGCTTTTCAGTCCTAATTTACACAAATACATTGGTTGTTGTCTACATTAGGAAAACTACCAATCAATCCTAATTTACAAATGAATATTAAATATTACCTACAATAAAAGGGCGTTCAGTCCTAATTTGTGAATATATAACAATCATCGTATAATGATACGATTAACTATTTGAAAAATACAATTGGAAAAGATAACCTTTCAATTTCCTCTTAAACATTGCTAGGTTATTACAATCAGTGATAGCAGTCGGCAAATGAATGAGTTCCACATAGTTACTGATCGGTACGGAAAAGATCACTGCCCAGAAGCAGATTTGTATCCCGGAGAATCTAATTTGTTCTTATTTCTAGTATTTCGACGTGTATGGTAGCCCTAGTGACAAAGCGGGAACAGAGATATCAAGGCGCTTGTCCATTGACACATTTAAACGTGAGAATGCCAACAGAATATTTCAACATACTACTAACAGGAAGCCAATTTAAGTCCCTCAGGACAGGTGTTACAACTCTTGCAGCAAAATTCTGGACACTTTGCAGTTTGGAGAGTTCTTCTTTGATGTACTGGACCATACAGGAGAACAATAAAACAATTGACTAAATACCAAAGCGTGGATAACATTCTCCAAAGACTTTGAGTAAAAAAGATGTTTAATTCTGTTAATTTGGCATAGGCTAGCAAAACAATATGAGACAGTGTTCGTAATATGTTCCTCAAAGCTTAGCGTTGCCTCGCTGAGTTGGATGGAGTAACTTCTTTGCCTAGTAAAGTGACATGAAAATCTTTGGGGAGTCTTAGCAGTATCTGGCGATTTCCCATCACTAAGAGTTTAGTCTTATCAGGGTTGATGAGGAGACCATTATAACAGCACCACGTAGCGATCTTAGCCAGGTCTTCGTTTATCAGCTGCACCACTGTGGTAGCATCTTTGACAGGAAACGACAAGTACAGCTTTGAGTCGTCAACAAATGATTTCAATGAGCCACTTTTCGGGATGGCAGGTAAATCGTTTATGTATAGGTTAAAGAGGGCCGGCCCCAAAATCAACTTATGAGTAGAGCCATTCATTCATACTGTGCGTAATTCAGAGGAATAGGCGTCCTTAATTCTTAGCTCCAGAGGCTTTTGGTTTATTTTGAAACTATTTTTAATTTTTCGAAGGGGGATGATATGTAAGCGCCCAAATGTTAAATTCCATCTGTTCACATTCACAAAACCAAGTTACAAGAAATAATTTATTCTCTTACTCTTCATGTTTGTTGGGTTCGGGTTTGAAGCGCAACAGGAGGGAGAAGGAGCAACAATCCAACTTACCCTTAATTTTCAGCTGCTTAATTTTTCAACTTACCCATAATTTTCAGCTGCATATAACTAGTAGATTAAATTAGCTCACCGCTTAAACAAAAATGTATCGGCGAAACGAAATGAAACTGTCGAAATCAATCAGGGTACACGAATATAATTTTAGCGATCGAATTATTCAAAATTTCGACTGCTGAATGTATAAATTAATAATTCGCAGTATATAACTCACCTTCATCAAATGCAATAGAAGTCATCTATGTAGTTAGTAGGGTGAATGAGAAACACCCAAAAAACTCCATGATTCGTCAAACAGTACACTTCATTGTACTTACGTTTTGAGTGCGACACAAATTTTGAGTCGACGACAAACATTCAGTAATGGATTAATCAACACAAACCGACCTATTTATATAACAGATAATGATTTAGCAGCGGTCAGTTTGGGCACGTTTGAATGTCTTTGAATACAAATGTCTAGGAAGTTTCACGTTTTATTAGGTAGGAGTCACCATTCGTCGTTCACAAACAAATACGAATATTTTTTTTTTCTTCTCTTCTTCTCATGAAAATCAATGGAGCGCACTTTAAATAAACAGACTGAAGCACTGAGAAATATCCACATTTTCTATTTCTATATTTTCTCCTAAACACTCTCAATTGAATAGCAACTTACAATTCCAAACGCCGTACTGAAAAACAATGTGGTCTTCTTAATCGCATTTTATTGATATCCCCTTCTCTCTACTTGCCACCTACACTGTACCATCAGCTTCGCAAACTCTCCCCCTATTTACAACTGAAAAAATTGTAAGTAAAGTTAAAACCAATTTTTCTCAGTTCTTTAGATATCAATAACATTGCAATGAGATCTCCTTCCTTCTTCCCGTCCGTTCTTCAAGTGTATGTTAAATGCAACAAATACACTCTATATTTTAAAATCGTTGAGATAAACGATGTGTAACTTATTGTAACGATTAAATAAACTTAAATAAAAGTTTCTCCTTTCTACTCTACCAATTATAAGCAAACTTTCACCATTTATTACTGAGCTTGTGACAAGTTATGTTACAACCAGTCATGATCGACCCGGCTTTCCTGCGAATGGCTTCGGCGACACGCATCGGTCTTGACTTTGCCTTGCTGTTGTTACGGATATTTTTCACTCTCGGTTCCTTCTGTTTTGTTGAAGGGCTGCCACATTTACTCTAGTGGTAAATCTCTTCACGATACCCATATAAGGTAAATGTTTATTGTATAAGTTAGGAGCTGTACGACCCAATTTCTCCTCAAATAATTAGTTTAAATTCGCCAGGCTCCTCTACAAAATTTATAGGGTTGAGCCTCAGAATGAATTAACTTGAATTATCAGTTTCCTATGAATAGCCCGCCTATGGTTTATCCATATTCTGATACGTTTCTTAGCTTTATAGAGAAACAAGATTTTGTTTTGCCTCGGTAACTTTGTTTTCAACTTTCTTTTCAGGCATGAGATAAACACAAATATACAAAGAATCGTGAATAACATTTGATTCAGAGTGAGTTAGAATACCAAACTTTGTAATAAAGTTCGGATGTAACTCATTGGCTAACTCATCTTTCTGATCCCCGGTCATCGCAATGAAGCAAGCCTCAGAAATTACATCGGCCCCCCTACGAGTGAATAACTAGGAGCTTGCTCTGATGTGCTTTCCAATGAGTCGAGTGAAAGGCGATATGAGCCAAAAGCAGCCGAGTTTTACAGCCCTGGCATCCCAAGGAATCTTCATGTTCCTGTGAATTCGGCTGTCTTCATTCATTAAAAAAACATGCCTGGAGCAGTTTGTTTCCTAATTGTTCAGTAAAAATAAACTTGCGTGTCTTTATAAGCAACAATTCGGCTGGATTTCACTGAACATTTCCCTGTCAGATTCTGTATTAGAGCCTAGAACCTTCAGGCAAAAGTGTTAGATTCTACCTGCAGAACTATTTAAGGAAGTTCTAGTTGTCACTTAGAATCTATAAAACATAGCTGTATTGGTAGTTTAAATTATAGAGAGAATACGACCATAACAGCTTGATACGAACTCCACTTATGAAGACATCTGGAGCACTCATTATCACACATCCTAATTATAAATCGCTATTCTGGATTGCACTTGAACATTCCTCGAAAAAACTATAATACACACAGATCAACACTTTTTTAAATATTGCGCTGATTTACTCGATCACCCCTAAAATACAGCTAAATAAAGCTGTTCCACAAAACAGACACGTCATACTCCAAATGTGTAGAAAGTTAGGGCAACTTTCAAAGCGATTCAATTTTGAGTTTCCAAACAGCTTCTTCTTGTTTAGTCACATCAAGCTGTTGTTGTCTTTGGATTTTTAAGATTAACCTGGGTGAAGTTAATGAATAAAGAATTTATCATTATGCCCTAAAAATGGACATAAATTTTACCGGTAAAAAACTTTTCACCTGAAAACTTTTAAACTTTAGAAAATTTCCGTAGAGATTATCTGATCACAATTGTTAGACTGATTCCTACCACAAAGTCTGCATTTGCCCTGTCTAAGTTGAAGTCTTCTTCAGTAGTATTTTAAAGTTTGTGCCTTCATTTAATTTTACACATCATTATTCCTCGCCATTTTTTATTTTTTAAATTTTTTAAATTTTTTTTTATTTTTTATTTTTTTTATAATTCCTGGTCGTGTGCTCCGTCACCACGCGTTCATACAGCGATAAATTAATTTAAATCTTTGCCCTTCTAGTTTGAGAGCTCTGATTGGTGTTATCGCGCTTTTTGACGGTTTTAATGAGAATGAGTGACTTGATCACAAATAACGATAAATTAATCATTTCTGACAAACTTCACCCATATTTAAGTAATCAAAGCAAGAAGCCACGCCTTCTATCGGTTTACCGGCTTAATACGCCACGCAGGATGTTGACAAATTTGCCGAAAATGTTTAAACTACTCGGCTGCGCCTAATAACTTTTGAACAAGGCCGTGTTGGAAAAGCACTACTCCGGCTATGTGGTATATAATCTCCAATAGAGTTACAAATAAATAATTTGATGAATTATTGAAAGTTCAATAGACGGAAATCACCAGTATAAAAATCTACCCAAACTATTGATGATTATGATGACCACTCTAAATCCCCAAAGTATAAGTACCAACAATCAATTAATGCAGCTCTTTGCTTTTCATTCAGTTTGTACCACAGTAGCGGTAAGGACATAATGGTGTTTTAGAAAGTTTGTAGATATGGTACAATCCACAGTTTTTCACTGAAATCAATTTTGTCTTCTCACATGTAACAGAAGAACGATCAAAGCAAACCGTCCGGGAAACCTCACCATCGCCTACTTTAGGATGAGCATCTTTCAACCAGCCTGAATAAGTTGCACCACAATTGTAATTGTTTTCCTTCCTTGTCGGCATTTTTGTTCCTGCAGCTCCCACAAAGCGATACCATCCGTCAGAGAGTCCCTTGTCACACAAATCTGTAAGCGAGTGAAGTGTTATGGCACTGATCATTCGGTTGGCTTTACTAAGGTTTTTGTAATGGTGGCAAGGATCGGCTGCAAAGTGAAATTACAATTGTGACAGGACAGGATTATAGTCATTAATACCAATGGTTATATATATTTTTTTACCGTTCTATAATTCAGGCAGTCTACCAACCAGCTGCAGAACTTGCGTTTTACAAGAGATAAACTTGTGCTGTTGTAGGATATTTTTAGTCGACAAGGGTAAGAAAAGTGATTTGAGAAATCACATGATATTTAAGATAATTTGTCTCCATACGAATCAGGCGTGGAAAATAAAAAAAAAAATTCAACCCTGTTCAAATTTTGTGTGCAGCTAGGCACTTATATGGTATATATACGAAGGGTTTTATTTTGGAAAAAGAAATAACATTCTTGTTGCCATTTTAACAACGAGTGCTAATATAAGGGTAAAGACTTCATTCTAAAATAAAAAAAAATCTTAGTATAATTTGTTGTATGGCAAATCAGCCGCCTTCAATAAAATGATGTACGAAATGTTTCGCCAGAGGATTTAATATAGCTGAAATACACATGAAAGGAGGTCAGATAATCTGAATTTCAACAAAATGGACAACTTTTCAAAAGCAATTTGTCTAAAACATATCGATTCTGAATATTTTTCTGGATTTGCGAAATATTTTTGGATTGTCCCTTTTCGGCTTCCGTTCCTCTCTCATTGCCATCAAAAAATAAATGAAATATGGTTTCTCAGTTTTCGGGTCGTAGGTCTTAGGTCTTAACTTCCGTTTCCGTTACAACCGACAGTTCAGTGAGTAACCAGGATTTAATTAGAATTCATCGCTTCATATAGAGTAGCTGTAAAGTTTGTTTAAAGCCATCGAAAGAAGTTCTAAAAATATCGTTCACGAACAGTCTTTCAAAGCAATTAGATCTTAGGGCCTCTTCATATATGCCCGGTTGACCGGGTTGGCCCGCTTACCGGGACGAATTTCGCCTTGGGTTCATATGAGAAAATTCAGCCCGGTTACCGAGATGAGAAAAGGCCGAAGATCCTGGGGACGAGTTTTGGCAAGAAAACTACTTTTGCGCCTATCGTGGCTTTGGCAACCCTTTTAGCTGTATTACTGCAGTTAAATAGGTTGCTAATGATGTGGAAAATTCATCAGGCAAAGCAAAACGAGGAGAAAGAACCACTGGCCCGAACATGAACTCTTCGTCGTTATGAAGCTTCGCCATCTCCACTCGCAATTCCTCGTACTGATAAGAAAAATTGAAACATTTGAAAAACGAAATTAAGACCCACTCAAAAGCATGATGTAATTTATGTAATATCTAAAGATGAATAACTAAACCGTTGGCATGACAAGGAGGATCAACTGCAAATGTACCTTAAAGGCATCAGATTTTTAGTAAGTCACCAATCACCAGCAAATAAACTAGGTTGGAATTCACAATAATCTTTTAATTTTCGAGATTTTTCGTTCTCAAAATGGTAAGTGAAATCAACCCTTCCGAGCGTTAATAACGGATCGATTGTTTACATTCATTGGGTAACCAAATATTTATCCCATTGCGACAGTGTCGCTCAGAGATATTTGCTTTTGTCCAAACTCAACAGATACTTCCATAATATTAGGAGAACTTCTGGAATTTGCTTTCATTCTGAACGAAATAAGTACCAGGACTTTATTCTGACCAATAAACTGGTTTAAGAGGTGACCCCAAATATAGCTACGTCATCATAACTTTTCTCCTTTGACCTTTGAATTTCCCCCGCTTTTTCATGAATGGAATCAATTCATCAACAAACAAACATTGTTCAGGTAACATTGGAGATATCAGGCTTACAAGTTGGCGTAAATTTTTACTGTTCAAGGCGGCGCAAAACGACCGTCGAACGTTGAAGTAATCTGTCATCAAGATCTTTCATTCCCACATTTTTTTCCAATAAATGTTAAGAAAAAGATTCGATCTTTTATTTATTTCAAGAGATTTTAGGAAATCTTTACTACAGGTCTCGAGTTGAAGTCATAAGAATACCATCGATACGCCATGTTAGCGGGCAAGTATGGGTGGACTAGGCGGGCTTTATAGATGGGGTTAAGTGCCCGCGATTTTTTAAAAAAAGTTCGAAAGTTATAGACCATTGCTCTTAACAGCATTATGTCTTCAGCATTTGAAATTGAGCAGGTGTCAAAAAATGAACGCTGTTTTTATAGTTTGGTTTGTTTTAAAGGTATTTCCCAACTCATAAGGGACGTGCTCATCACACAGAAGTATCTTGGTATCTTGCGGCTTCCCACTAAAAGCCGTCATCACAACTAATTACCAGTCTGTGATAACGTTTTCTAATCCCAATTTATGTAGCTACTGCCTTCTATAGAAGGTGTAGCCACATATGCTATTTCCCCTTGTGATCACGTTATCATTACAGGCTTCTCAGTCTGTGATAACGTTTTCCATTCATAATTCTAATCACAATTTGTGTGGCTACTGTCTCGTATAGGAGGCAAACCCACATATGTTATTTTCCTTTGTGATCACACTATCATCACAGGCATTGTCGCGGCGTGACCACGCATGAAATATTTATTCCCGTAATCGCACCTATATCGCCAAATCTCTTCAGTCACATACTTTTATTCTTAATTTGATTAACATTTATAAGCGACTTCGTTTATCTCTACATAGCCGAACCTGTTTGCAGCACGTGTTTTATCGCCCCATATCTGGCACTGTTTCACACGCTTTCAACGGAACGTTTAGTGTGCGTTTCTTTCGAATAAGCCGAGAGATGTGAGTGGTAGTTAACCGAAGTGTTGTTGTAAAATAGTTAAATAAAGTGATTAAATCGTGACTTAACAAGGAAGCGGGGTTGTAGACACCGAGTCAACATCTGTAACCATGTACAACTCACTTATTTTGATCCAAATTAAAAGTAATGCCTTACTAGCGGAAAGTTTAGACACTAAATCAAGGTAAAATAATATATCGAGGCCTACCATGTTTCCTTCCATGTCTTGATAAAGAAAAAATCATAACAAAGTTCGAAATAAAAGATTAAATGAAATCATAATGTTATAATTCAATTGAACGTTCGTAAACACTGAGAATCTAAGAGCAGAAATCGCAGCTTGTTAGCGGCAGTACTACATGTAAAACCTAGTCGTCACAATAGCAATTTGTACTACTCGCGCGAAAATCATTACAAACTATTCAGTATCCCTGCAGTACAGAAAACGGAACAGGGATTTAATCACAATCAATTTCCAAAATTTACCTTTTTTCAGGGAGTCTTTCACGTGCTCGAACGTTATATTGGCTTTGAGCCTTGAGAATTATTTCCCTTGACAATAAAATGCTATAGAAAGAGCTTACAAAATTACAAAGGAACTATTTTTGATGTCGCTTGGACCGAGAAATACAGATTTGAAATAATTCATGCTGTCACTGATGAACCAAAGGGCACAATTCTCTCAGCTATTAGCTTGATAGTCTCCACAGACTAACGTTATTAGACCGAACGATCTTCCTTTTCTTCCTGGTGAGCCGGCCACCTCAGGGGAAAATTAAAGAGACATTTGACTTCCTCTCATGTAAACACTGGGAGATTGCGTTATATTCATCTTTCTTTAAGCTTGTAAAAGATATCCGGGAAAAAAGAATGGAAAATAATGGTGAAGAAATCGCTGTTCTTTTTCCTGAAGGCATGAAGAAATCCAGATTACATATTAATCATGGGGAGTTTCGTTCAAGTGACAAGTTGCGATTTGCGTGTGGATAATAAGTTGTTTGAAAGGTGGAATTATAACATTATGATTTCATTAAATCTTTTATTTCGAACTTTGTTATGATTTTTTAGTTATCAATACATGGAAGGAAACACTGATTGACTCGATAGCACTTCGGTGGTGACAAGTCTCTCCTCGTCATATCTTATGCAAATTTTTTTAACAGTTTTCTGACAGTTTTCAGATGATTTGAAATATCTTAGTTCCTGTCACAAGAAAATGATAACTGCCCGTATCTGCTCTTTGTAAGGAGATGCCTATGTCTCCTTCATGGAGAAATGCAGCGTCACGCCATCGTTACAACGTACATGTTTATGACAATTGATCGGTGTGAGGATACTTCAGTGTAGATCAGCCGACTTCAACATGTTTCAAATGACATACAAGTATATCAGTGTATCTTCAGAGGACTTTGGGTTGCTCAAATTTCATGAAAGAAGGGGCAACACTCGGAATCTGGGTGATATGCACTCGATTTGAGATATATGTTTAAAGTTACGTCGAGTAGTCCTCCAAGAAGTTTGATCATTTTTTTTTTAAAGATGACAACCAGAGGCGAGATTTCTCTTCGGGATATTGCTCATAAGATAACATTCTTCCAAAGCCGTGCATGTTTCATTTGTCTGAAACATTTGTTGTTGAGAACATCAGATGTAAACATCGCCAAATTTTGCAGTATCTTATTTTGAGCTTTTTTCGCGAATTGCCCCTATAAAAAGGAGAGGAAGGCCCGCAGAGGTTTTCACATATTTAAAAGCTAGAATATTATAACCAGCTAGGTGGGTAGTTTCAGTTCCAGAATCGGTGTACTTTTGGAGAATTTCAGATAAACGTTTTCCCTGTTTTACCCGACAAAAAAATTGACCGAAACTGTACCGAGATGAATAATCTATTGGTGTGTTCACATTGACTCTCAGGGAAAATTGAATGAATCAAAGTGAAGACGAACTGATTTCACTATGTATGGTAGAAGTGCCAATTTGTAATGTTGTATTTAGCTTGAGATAGAGAAATAAACATTTCACTCTTTTTTTGCGACGTTTTTGTATGAAAATGAGGCCCCAGGCCTCGAACAAGCAGTTGTTGTTACCATGGCAATAAGAGTGCTGCGACCTTTAAAAAGGGCATTTTTGTGCATCTCCCCTGAGTGCCTAACTGTATGCAAAACTTGAAGGGGGGTTGAAAATTTTCATTTCCCAAGATGTTTGATTCTTACAGAGACTTGTTCTTAACAACGAATGCTCGTCCATGACTAAAGGCCTCATTCTAAAATAAATAAATAATTAACTAAAAAAAAATAGTATAACATTGTAGAGCAGATCAGCCGACTTCAACATGTTGCAGATGACGCAACAAAACGTTTCGCCAGAGGATTTAATATCGCTGAAGTACAAATGAAAGGAGATCTGGTAATCTTAATTTGGATGAAACACCACAAAGCGGCAAAATGGTTGGTAATCATTACCAGACCAGCAACGATTCAAACCGAGTCTATTGAATACTTACCCTAGCAACTTGAAAGGCATGAAAGAAACCAAACTTACCTTTGCAGTCCAAGCCATCTCCAATGTATCCAAGACTGCAAGTGCAGATGTACGAGCCCTTGGTATTAGTGCAGGAGGCATTCTGATGGCAAACGTTTATTTTGCACTCGTCAATGTCTGGAAGAGAAAATACACACATAGCTCAGACTCGGAAATTGGATGCGCAACGTAACAAAATAATACTATGCAGGATCAAGGTCGCCAAAAAAGTTGATAGTGTCCCATATAAACATCAGTAATCACAGTGAAAAGAGAAGCATTTCCCACAACTAAACCTTAGACCTAAAGGAAATCGGCGCGATTAAAATGAAAAGAAAAAAAGAATTAATTTAAATGGAAAACAGATAAAATATGTTCAGTAGACATCTGCCATGCATATGATTCAGCAACATAGAATTACTATTTAATGTTTATGTTTAGCGAATTCATTGAATTTCAATTAAATGTCGAAACTAATTTGCGAAATACTTCCCTCCGTTATCATACTTTATCGTTAATCAATCCAACAGCAGACAAAGAGGTAATCATACAGACCAGAGTTGTTCATCATCAACTCAGGTTTATGACCTAAGCGCTTGACGTGATTGAAGCTATCGTTAAATAAATCATCAATAATCTCATTTTCTTGCTATGCCAAAACCAGCGGCGCTGGGTTTAAAGCTTAATTATCAAAATACTTTCTGCGGACTTCACATTATGTTGAACGGAAAGTCATCAGATTTACCTGCGCAATCACTTCCATTTCCAGTAAATCCGGGGTTGCATTCACATACATGTGATCCAATGGTGTTTGTGCAACTAGCGTTGTTGTGACAAGTGTGATTTCCATTACATTCGTCAACATCTATTAGATCATAGACATAAAGAAAAGTTCTAATTATGAAAAATTTTACGGAGCATAAGCTATTACCATATTGACGATTATTTTCTATAGATGTCGTTAACCCATTTCTGGAATACGAGATTGTCTCAAAGAGCGAAGAAAATTATCAAAGTAAAAATCTAACAAGTAATGACTTTAAGTTCGGTAAATGTCCCACCTATGTTACATATATTAAATCAGTTTTTCCACGGTTTCAAAAAACAAGACAAAGAATCAGACTAAACAAACACTCGTTATAAAAGTCATCAAGTATCGACAATATTCTTAAAACCAGTGAATGTACCGGTACAATTCTGTCCATCACCGGTATATCCAGGTTTGCAGTTTCAGACGTATGATCCGTGCGTGTTATTACATGTGGCGTTCACGTGACATGTGCCAGGAATTGTTACGCATTCATCAGTATCTGTCATAAAATTAGAACGAAAATGAGAAAAAGGGAGGGAAAGATATCACTTTCTGACATTATCAATCCACAAAATCCTCAATTTAAATGTAGCTTCTCGTTTCAGCGGTTCTTTCAATTAAGCTTTTATTTCTGAACTCTCCTTGCAGTTACTCTATTAAGCATACAACATGCTCTTTCCACGGAAAAGGTGTCAAATGTTCAAGATGAAAAAAATGTGTAGATAAAAAATACCGGCAAACATGTACAAAACACAAAACAAAAATATACAAACGAGCAAGCGAACAAAACTTTACACACGCTCAATAAACTATATTGAATTCACGAATTCACGCCACTTTCAGTAACTAAAGGAGATTTGTTAGATGAGTATTGCGAATCAGAAAAAAATCTCACATATACGTCATTTCAAGTGTTGACTAAGACTTATACCCTTTTCACAACGTTCTCCCTCGTATCCAGGAGGACATGAGCATCGATATCCCTTGAGTGTAAATCCAGACTGGCATGTTGCGTTATTTTCGCAGTGGGAACTCTTGTCACAAGCGTTCTGAAGAAGAAACAATAAATAGATATAATGAAATAACGAAAGAAAGATGGACGGATTGAATAAAAGAAGAAACTCAATACCGAATGATGGAAAGCAAGAAAATTTGCATAAGCATACTTACTGTTTTTATATTATCCCAAGGCAACAATTTTTTTAATTTAGTTGTAACTCACCTTCGAGCCTCGATAATAAAAATTGACATTATTTTTCAACTTATTGTCATATTTCAGATGCGTGGCGTTATTCAGTTCACAGATGTGAACTGGGTCCGTATTCTCTGGATCTTTTTTGAAGTTAAGACTGACACAGTTGTCGTTCAGATAGCACAAAAGCTCACAATCATCAAAGTTCTTGACTTTTCTTGTTTCGATAGTATGGTTTACCAGTCGTCTTTCAGCAAAGAAGTAATAGTCCGGAAACACCATTGCGCGCTCTCGCTCTAAAATAGACAAATTGAAATATGATTATAAAGGCATACTTTTCCGTCGCAAAAAGAATTAAATTTCGAGTAAAAAGTTCTAAGAACAAATCTCTTAGCAAAAATTCTCCGATCTCAGCAAAGGGAGTTAATTAGTGTTTGCTTCTTCAATATCATTGTCATCAGTGCAATTAACTTAATTTGAATTCTCTTGTAGGGAGCCATTTTATATTTCAAAAAGTTAGACCAGGGATGTTCTTTGAGGGTTTTTTTTCCCTTAATTTAAACAGGTGCTCGACTATTGAGTGTTTATTAAAGAGATGATTAGCTGAAGAGGTTCCTTGTGGCCCTTTACTTCAAACTGTTATCGTGAACAGGGGAAATTCATGCAAATCGAAGCCAAAAAAAAAACATTCTTGTCTTTCGTCAGTCAACAGAGTTATATTAGTTTTTTTCAAAGTTTTCTAAACGCACAAATCTAGAATTAATTTTTACTTTTGCAAGCCAAAGTAGGTTGTTAGAATTACTTAGCTATGGTGAATATAATCAACTCTTTATTTCCGTCGTTTGTTTCTGAAAACAATTCATTTATCTGCTCATCGTTTTTATGTATTCATGTCGAATAAAGTCCACCCACACATTTTTCTGCTGATGGAAAATATCGATCACAGCAACAGAGTTTTAAAAATTCCGAATAATACATATTTGAAGAAATGTCAGTCAAGCTATCCTTGCAGTGAGATTAATTTTGAAAGAACACAAAATTGGAAAATTACACGAAGCTTCTGTGCAGAGATTTTGTCAAAGATCTTCGCAATCATCTTATTTGTTCTTTGGCAAGTTTGAACCCTCCACTTCAGAAAGTAATACCCACAAGGATTTTGCGCCAAAGGGTTTTTTCAATTCCACAAAAATGGTTAGAAACTTATAAGACGGGCTACCCTATCTTTATAAACAAATTTTTAAAATCAGAAAACGTGGTCTATTCCAAATGCCAGCATTTTTCTTCTATAAAAATGACTCCGCTTATGTTGGCGATAAGCCGCCAATTTTTCTTTCATGCAAATTAACGAATTCCCGTCTGCTCAACAGCAACGATATGTTTTTGATAGAATTAATTACCCTTCCATGTAAATATGAGCTGAGCGATAGGATTTAAGGGGTTTTGCATGAAGAAATACTTCATCGAAGTAGTTCTTAGTTTTTTTTATAACAACTGCAAATTTCCGATATGGCCCATCATAATAACACTCCTTTGTTAAATACTGTTAATATTTACAAAAGAAGTTTACAAGACTGAGGTTCCTTCCTTTAAAAATCATCTTTGTTGAATTCAGGTTTTTTAATTTTGTCATAACGACACGTTAATAAGCTCAATGCATCAACTGTTGTAAATCAGCGAAATAGAAATATAGAGTGACGGAAAATATGATAGCAAGGGCTGGAGTATGAATATAGGGATAGAAAATGATGCGCATTTTGTAACTCACCTTTACCAAACGTCAAGTAAGTCGTCGATGAAGTCCAGACTGCGAATACCAGAAACGCTGAGAATTCCATGCTTCCTCAAGACAACGGAACTCAATATTGATGCTTTCAGTGTGCCACAAACTTGGTGTGGACCACCTACATTTAATAATGGATTTAGTAAGAGAAACCGGCCTATTGGTGTTGAAACTGGGATGTTAACAAAGTTAACAGCCGTCAGTCCCGCCCCTGCCAAGTCGTGGGTACGCGTTTTAAAGACTACGAATGAACACGTTTCCAATGTCTTCCGTTGTGCTATTTAGAAAGACTTTGGTTTTGAGGGGCTACGACTCTATCGGTGTTCATTAACAGATTAGAAAAAGGGATTTTGTATTAACTTCAATTGCTTCATAATTATAGTCAATGGAGTGCGTAAGACAAAAATATTCCTAAGAAAATTAGGTGAACATATTCCGATAATGCAGTCACATAAAAAGCCAAGTTTTTCGAGTTTCTGAACTTCAAATTTTAAGATCGATCCATAAATTCGACGTTTCTTCGTTTGTGTGTTTGTTTTGTTTTTTTTGTTTCATTCTCAGGGGAAACTCCTTACAAGTTTAATTGAAGCGTCAATAATTGACGAAAAGAAAATTCTCACAAAAATATGGTAATAAAAATAGATCTTATGTACCGAAAGTCCCGCTCACGAAATCCTGCGGATAATGGTAATCGGTGTGTAGGAGTAGACAGGCTGGCGTAACCTTATCCGCCAAAAAAAATCACTCGCACAGTTCATCATCATCATCATATTTTATTTGCCTTATTTACATAATACAAAAAAAAGATTATTAACAGCGGTTATAGCTAGAAGGTGAGGAGACTCAGGAAGCCACCGGGCTTATGGGAGAGCCACCTCACTTACATTAATAAATAAAGTAAAGAAAAAGTGCTGCGAATGTGCGGCTAGGCCAATTCAAGGATTATTTAAGTAAAAACTCTTGCATTTTCGTCTTAAAACTTAGAAGGTTTGACGAACGAGTGACTGAAACAGGAAGAGAGTTCCAAATTTTAGGACCTTGGTAAAGAATTGTAAACTGCTTGAGATTTGTACGGCACAAATGCGTTCGATAATTACTGGCTGTTCTAGTACCATATTTGTGAATTTGGCTATTCGTTACAAAAAGATTGAGAAGCAATGGAGGCAATAAGTTATTTTTATAATAAAACATGAATTTGGCGATTTCAAACGTATTGACTTGGAAAATATCTAAAATTCCTAGTTTGGAGAATAAAGGAGCGGAATGGGCTCGATAGTCTGAGTTGGTGATAGCCCACACAGCTCGCTTTTGCAAGTAGTAAATTCTATTTAAGTTAGATACGTATGTGGACGACCAAGCACAGTTACAATAGACGATATAAGGATAAATTAAGGTGTAGTACAAAGTGAGCTTGGTTGTAGAGGATAAGAAAAAGCGAGACCTGAATATAATACCTATTGATTTAGCGATTTGTTTACATACATAGCTGATATGGTGTTTCCAAGTGAGATGATCATCAATATAGTAGTATATACAGTTAGCTTTCATTTTCCAAAAACACGAATTCTTACTTAAGACTGTATCTTGAAATATGTCTGAAATTATGAAATAAGCCACGTTCTTAGATAGATTGTGAGTCTCTTGTTCCAATTCGATGAAATGAATAAGAGAAACTCCTTTTTGAATTTAGAATATCGTGTTTGAAGTTGTTAAGATGTAACTCCCACTTCACTACAGCGAGCAAAATATTTTCTCGTTTGGCCTTCCTACTTACTCGAAATAATACAGGAACGCAATAATTTGAAGTCCTGAGTCATTAGCCATTTCATCTTCCCTTTCTAATAAGCCCTTTAGTTTGAACAAACAATAAATCCCCCTTAGATGGTGGATATTAAACAACAAAAAATTCCATACATTTTCTGAGCAACTTACGACCTATGTCTCGAAACATCAGTATTGAATAAAGATTGTCGAAGGAGAACCCCTGAATGTTGTTTTAAGCGCCATTTTCATCTCAAAGATAATAGCAAATTGATGTTTGGAAAAGGTGTACCGTAATTTATGATTGGATTCATCCAAACCATTCAGTATCGGATCTGGCTTCCAAGGACTTCATTGGAAGAACTTTTAAATTATAAGACATTTTCAGGTTTTCCTCCGTTAGATAAAATTGTTGCAGACCTAAGGTTAAAGAGACATGTGGGCCAACGTTTGGTTCCCGACTTATCTTTCTGATGGGAAGCCATGTAAATCAACTTCCATATTTTTTCGAGGTTCTTCTTGTTCAAAATCATCACCTTTGTCATAGTATGAACGGAATTCAAACCAGCCGCATATTGGTCTAGGTTGAGGGATAGGACAAAACAATCTGTGAAGGAAATCTTTCTAAGTACAGAAAAAAACAACTGTAATTTTTGGCAAGTTAGATATTTCAAATGAAGAAGATTTTTGTCATCAACTATATTTTTCTTTACCGTAAATTGAACCCAAACAGCGGGCTTCGTCACTGCATTAATACCTCTCTCATCACTTTATGGAATTTCCTGTCGTTTCGAGTTTCACAATTTGTGACGAGCTTGGAACCGCCAGCATTGACTTTTTATAATTTGGAACTTTTCTCTATTTACGGTAATGATGGAACCACAATTTCTACAGAAGTAAACCCTTGTAGGAAACTAAAATTAAGGACAATGATCTTGTTTATTTCAAATAGCGTGCTGCTTTTTCGCCAAAGTTTGTTATATCCACATTTGAAAGCTCGGTATTTTTCACTTTCGTTTTTTTTTTCAGCCACACAGAAATAAAGAAGTTAAGAGTGGATATTCAATTTATATTATGGAATGAAAGTCAAACTCAAGTTATCCATGCATTAAATATATCACTTTATACCCTCAAAGATCCAATGTTCTTTGGTGCCCAGCTTTAGTGTTATTGAGCCAATCGTGTTTTCTTTAATTACTGTCTGGTAGGTATGGTTACGATAGCAACTGTTGGTTTCAAGCCAAGATGAATATTAATATTAGAAGTGAACTGCTTTCTTCCTGTTTGGGCTCTTTGCACCAAAAGTTAAACTGGTAAAATAATACTAGGTGAAAAATTGAACCTAATGCAACGGATTGAGTAGAGTCATGCGTCTTGGACTATAAATTGTTATTATTAATTCCTTGAAAGTGTCGTCTGTGGTCAGGTGCCAAAGGCGTTATAATTATATGATGACTGACCCCCGTAAAGTCCTATTGTGCTCCTTCTGCACTACATTAGCGAGTTCAGTCGAAGAAGGTAATTAAGTCTTCTGCACGGTCCAAGTTTCTAAGAAAAATGAGGGCGATTTACTAGGGTATCCTTCAAAGAAGATCATACTTGGTCAAAGTTTATGAGATATTAAGCACCTCAACGATCGAATGCACGGATTTACATATACGACAAAGTCAAGCACCAGTTTCAATAAACAGTTGCCTGACTATTGAGGGTTTATTAAAGAAATGTATTAGTGAAGAGGTTCCCCGTGGCTTTTTTCTTTGAACTGTTATTGTGAACAGAAGAAATTCATGCGAATTGAAGCCGAAAAAAAACCTTCTTGTCTTGCATCAATGGGCAGATTTATATCAGGTTTCGAAAGTTTCGAAACGTACAAACCCAGAATAACATTTTAAATTTTTTACTTTTGTTAGCCAACGTAGGTTGTTAAAATTGCTTAGCTATGGTGATGTAATCATCTCTATATTTCCGTTACTTGTTTTCTTAAAACAACTCCTTTATCTGTCATTGTTTTTTGTCATTCATTTTTTGTTTCTTATTTCGAAAAAAACGTCCGCTTACATCATTTTTCAGAGGTTGAAAAATATTGATTCGAGCTACATCGTTTTAAAAACACTGAATAATATAAACTTGAATAATTTCAGTCTAGGGGATCCTTGCTGTGAGATTAATTTTGGAAAAAAAAAGTTGGAAAATTGCACTAAGCTTCTGTGCAAAAGTTTTTTAAGGATCATCTCAATCAAGCTATTTGTTATTTGGCAAGTTTAAAAGCCTACACTTCAAAACTTAACTCTCGGAAGACTTTTTTCAATTCCACAAAATGGCTAAAAGCTTATGAGACCGGCTACCCTTTTTTTTATAAACAATGTCTTAAAACCAGAAAGAGTGGTTTGTTCCAAATGCCAGCATTGTTCGTCTATAAAAATGACTTCGCTTAAGTTGGCTGAGAGCGGCCAATTTTTCTTCCATGCAAATTAGC
Source organism: Pocillopora verrucosa (assembly GCF_036669915.1). NCBI lineage: Eukaryota > Metazoa > Cnidaria > Anthozoa > Scleractinia > Pocilloporidae > Pocillopora > Pocillopora verrucosa. The sequence continues at coordinate 7,699,329 of NC_089316.1, read as the reverse complement.
GAATTCCCGTCTGCGAAACAACAACGAAATATTTTTGATCGAATTGATTACCCGTCCATGTAAATATGAGCTGGGCGTTAGGATTGAAGTGGTTTTGAATGAAGCAATTCTTCACCGTAACAGTTCTTTTTTTGTAACAAAATACTTCTGCAAATTTCCGATTTGGCGTATTATAATAACACACCCTTGCTAAATACCATTGATGTCTAAAAAACAAGTTTACAAGACTAAGGTTCCTTTCCTTTAAAATCACGCTTGTTAGGCTCAAGTTTTTAGTCTTGTCATACGACACCTTATTAGCTCAGTGCTTCAACTGTTGTCAACCATCGAAATAAAAACAAAGTATAATGGGAAATAAGATAAGACGGGGATAGAAAAAGACGACAACATTATAAACATATACTTAAGAACATTAGATGAACATGCCTAGATAATGCAATCACATAAAAAGCCAAGTTCCTTCGACTCTCTGAGAAACAACACCTTGGAATTTTCAAGATCGATCCATAGATTCAGCATTTGGTTTTTTTTTTTTATTTTTTATTTTCACTCTCAGGGGGAAAACCCCTGATAAGCTTGACTGAAGCGTCGATAATTGACGAAAAGAAAATTCTCATAAAATATGGTAATCGGTGTGAAGGACCAGACAGGTTGGCGTAACCTTATCGGCCGAAAAAGACGTTAACCCTGCACTCGCACAGTTCGCTTCCATTTTCCAAAAACATGAATTCTTAATTTAGACTTTATCTTGAAATAAATCTGAAATTATAAGATCAGTCACGTTCTTTGATGGATTGTGAGTCTCTTGTTCTAATTCGAAGAAATTAATAAGGGAAACTATTTTTTGAATGTCGAATATCGTGTTTGTAGTTGTTAAGCTGTACCACCCGCTTCACTACATCGAACAAAATATATTATCGTTTTTCCCTCCTAATTATTCGAAATAACACAGGAACGCACTAACCTAAAATAATTTAAAGTCCAAATTGATAAGTTATTTTATCTTCCCTCACATTCATTAACGTCAAAATCAATGTATGATGAGTTCTAATAAGCTCTTTAGATTGAACAAACAGAAAATCTCTCGTAAACGCCTGATCTTAAAATACAAAAATTCAATAAATTTGCCGAGAAAATTACGACCTATGCTTCGATGCATCAGGACTGTATGAAGACTGTCGATGGCTCATTATAACAACACACCCTTGCTAAATACCATTAATGTCAACAAAACACGTTTACAAGACTAAGGTTCCTTCCCTTAAAAATCATGTTTGTTGAGTTCAGGATTTTAGTTTTGTCACAATGACCAGTTATAAGCTCAGAGCATTAACTGTAGTGAGTCAGCAAATAAAAATAAAGAGTGATGGGAAATAACACGAGCTGAAATGAATTATTTTTAAACAGAAATAACACCACCTGCATTCAATAATGGTTAAGTAATAGATACCGACCCTTTTGTATTGAATATGGGATGTTAACAAACTTAATAGCAGTCAGTCCAGACCCATTGAAATGATTGAAGCAAATAAAATGCGTGGGAACGCGTTTGGAATATATGGAAAGACTTTGGCGAGCTACGATTCTATCGGTGTTTGCCTTCAGATTAGACTCATGGATTTTGCCACACAAATTTCCAAAACATTAACTTCAATTGCTCCATGACTATAGTCAGTGGAGTGCGTTTAAGGAAATAACATTATAAACATATTCTCGAGAACATTAGATAAACAAACTCCGTTACTGCAGTCACATAAAAAGTCAAGTTCTTTCGAGTTTCTGAGAAACAACACCTTTAAATTTACAAGATCGATCCATGGATTCAGCGTTTTTGGTTTTTTTTTCTTTTTTTTTTCTTTCTTTCTTTTTTTTTCTAATTATCAGGGTAAAAACACCTCATAAAATTGATCGAAGCGCCTCCAAGGCCTTCATTGAATACCTTCTAAATTATAAAACATTTTCAGGTTTTTATCGTTAGATAAAACTGCTGCAGACTTAACGGGACCTGTGAGCCAACAATTAGTTCCCGACTCATTTTTCCGATTAGGAGACATGAAAACCAACTTCCATATTTTTCAAGGTTCTTCTATTTCAAAGTCATAAATTTTTGAAGGAAGACAAAATCATTTTTGAAAGGAAATCTTCATAAGTACAGAGAGAAAAAACATCCATAGTTTTTGACAAGTTGGATATTTCAAACGAGGAAAATTTTTGTCGTCAACTCTATATTTTTTACTGTAATTTGAACTCAAACAGCGGGCTTCGTCACAGCATTAAATCCTCCCTCATCGCTCTTTGGAATTTCCTGTCGTTTCCAGTTTCACAATTGGTGACAAGCACTGACTTTTTATAATTTAGCACTTTTCTATATTTACGGTAACGATGGAACTACAATTTCGAGAAGGGGTGTAATCATAAACTTAAAGAAATATCATTGAGAAAAGGTTCAAAAAGGAATCCCGTTGTAGGAAACTAAAAATTATCTTGTTTATTTCAGATAGCTGAAGATGTTTTCTCGCCAAATGTTTTTATACCCACATTTGGAAGCTCGGTAAATTTCATTTTCGCTTGATTTCAAGTACACAGAAATAGAGGAGTCAAGAGTGGATATTAAATTTATATCATGGAATGAAAGCCAAACTCAAGTTATCCATGCATTAAGTATGATCATTTCTTACCTTCAAAGATCCAACGGTCTTTGGTGCCCAACTTTAGTGTTATTGAGCCAAATGCGTATTCTTTTATTCCTGTCGGGTATCTATGGTTACGATAGAAACTGTTGGTTTCAAGCCAAGAGGATCATTAATATTAGATATGAACTTCCCTCTTCCTGTCTAGGCTCTTTGCACAAAAGCTAAATTGGTAAAATAATATCAGGTGAAAAATTTAACCTAATGCAACGGATTGACTTGGAGTAATCCTTCTTGGACTATGAATTGTTATTATTAATTCCTTGAAAGTGTCCCCTGTGGTCAGGTGCCAAAGGTGTTATGATTCTATAATTACTGACCCCCGTAAAATCTTATTGTGCTCCTCTACATTATATTAGCGATTTCAGTCCAAGAAGGTTATTAGGTCTCCAGTACGGTCCAAGTTTCTAAGGAAAACGAGGGCGAGTTTTTTAGATATTAGCCACCTGAATGATAAAATGCACGAAATGACATATATATGACAAAGTCAACCTCCAGTTTCAATAAACATGTGCTTGACTATTAAGTGTTTATTAAAAGAATATAAGTGTGAAGAAGTTCCCTATAGCCTTTTTTTTCGAACGGTTATCGTAAACAGAGGAAATTCATATGAATTGAAGCCGAAAAAAAAAACATTCTTGTCTTGCGTCAATGAGCAGATTTATACCAGTTTTCGAAAGTTTTCTAAGCGTACAAATCTAGGATGACATTTTTTAATTTTTACTTTTGCTAGTCAACGTAGGTTGTTAGAATCGCTTAGCTATGGTGAATATAATCAACTAACATAATAGCACAACCTTGCTAAATACCATTAGTGTTTACAAACCAAGTTTACAAAACTACGGTTCCTTCCTTTAAAAATCATGTTTAATGAGTTCAGGATTTAAGCTTTGTCATAACGACCGGTTATAAGCTTAGTGCATCAACTGTTGTGAATCAGCAAAATAAAAATAAAGAGTGATGGGAAATAACACGGGCTGAAATAAATTAGTTTTAAACAGAAATAACACCACCCGCATTCAATAATGGATTAAGTGATAGAAGCCGACCTTTTCGCATTGAAAATAGGGTGTTAACAAAGTAAATAACAGTCGGTTCAGTGCCATTGAAATGATTGAAGCAAATAAAATACGTGGGCACGCGTTTTAATTTCTGCTTATAAACGCATTTGTGATGTTTTCCATTAGCGAGTTCAGTCGAAGAAGGTAATAAAGTCTCCTGTACGGTCCAAGTTTCTAAGAAAAATGAAGGCGATATACTAGGGTATCCTTCAAAGAAGATCATCCTTGGTCAAAGTCAAAGAGATATTAAGCACCTGAATGATCGAATGCACGGAATTACATATATATGACAAAGCCAAGCACCAGTTTCAATAAACAGTTGCTTGACTATCGAGGGTTTATTAAAGAAATGTATCAGTGAAGAGGTTCCCCGTGGCTTTTTTCTTCGACCGGTTATCGTGAACAGAGGAAATTCATGCAAATTGAAGCCGAAAAAAAACGTTCTTGTCTTCCGTCAATGGGCAGATTTATTTCAGTTTTCGAAGTTTCGAAACGTGAAATGAACTTCCCTCTTCCTGTTTGGGTTCTGCACCAAAATGATCTTTGCCAATGAATGATCGAATGCACGGAATGGCATATACATGACAAAATCAAGGACCAGTTTCAATAAAAAGTTGCTAAACTATTGAATATTTATTAAAGGAATGTATCACTGAAGAGGTTCCTTGTGTCTCTCTTCTTCGGACGGTCATCATGAGCAGGGGAAATTCATGCGAATTGAATCCGAAAAAAGATAAACATACTTGTCTTGCGTTAATGGGCAGATTTATATTAGTTTAGAAAACTTTTCCAACGATATAAATCTAGAATGAAAATTTTAAATTCTTACTTGTGCTAACCAATGTAGGTTGTTAGAGTTGCTTAGCTATGGTGAATATAATCAAGTCTTCCTTTCCGACATTTTTTTCTAAAAAGAATTCGTTTATTTTGCCATCGTTTTTAGTTATTCATTTAATTTTTCTCATTTCGGAAAACGTCCACCTACATAATTTTTTAAATTTTTCTAATTTTTGAATAATAGTGATCACAGCAACAGCGTTTTAAAACACTGAATAATATATACTTGAATAAATTTCAGTCTAGGGTATCTTTGCTGTGAGACTAATTAAGGAAGAACAGAAAACTTTTTAAGGATCATCTGAATTAAGCTATTTGTCATTTGGCAAGTTTTAAAGCCTCCACTGAAAAAAAATTAGCACTTGGAAGATATTTTTCAATTCCACAAAATGGCTAAAAGCTTATGAGACCGGCTACCCTTTTTTTTATAAGCAATGTCTTAAAACCAGAGAGAATGGTTTGTTCCAAATGCCAGCGTCGTTCGTCTATAAAAATGACTTCGCTTAAGTTGGCTACGAGCGGCCAATTTTTCTTCCATCCAGATTAGCAAATTCCCGTCTGCGAAACAACAAAGAAATATTTTTGATGGAATCGATTATCCGTCCATGTAAGAATGAGCTGAGTCTTAGGATTGAAGTGGTTTTGAATGAAGCAATTCTTCATCGTAGTGGTTCTTAGTTTTTTTATAACAAATGCAAATTCCTGATATGGTTCATCATAATAACTCGCCTTTGTTAAATACTGTTAATATCTACAAAAAAAGTTTAAACTACTGAGGTTCCTTCCTTTAAAATTCATGTTTATTGAGTTCAGGATTTTAGATTTTTTAAAACGGCTCTTTATAAGCTCAGTGCATCCACTGTTGTGAATCAGCGAAATAGAAATAAAGAGTGATGGAAAATAAGATAGCTCGGGCTAAAGAATGGATGTAGGGATAGAAAAAGGATTCGCAGTTTGCTACTCACCTTTACCAAACGTCAAGTAAATCATCGATGAAGTCCAGACTGCGAATATTAGAAACGCTGAAAATTCCATGCTTCCTCAAGACAATGGGGCTCAATATTGATGCTTTCAATAGGCTGCAAATTCGTTTCGACCACCTGCATTGAATAATGGTTATGTGATAGAAACCGCCCTTTTGTTATTAAAAATGGGATGTTAACAAAGTGAACAGATGTCAGTCCTGCCCCTTGTTAAGTTATTGATGCAAATAATATACGTGGGTACGCGTTTTAAAGTCTGCGAATGAACACCTTTTCAATGCTTTCCTTTGTGCCTGTTAAAAACTCTTTGGTTTTGAGGGGCTACGATTCCATAAGTGTTAATCAACAGATTAGAAAAGAGGGTTTTTGTACACAAATTTCCATAACATTAACTTCAATTTCTTTACGAAAACTGTTGGTTCCCAGCCAAGACAATCATTAATATTAGAAATGAACTTCCCTCTTCCTGTTTAGGCTCTTTGCACAAAAACTAACTTGGTAAAATAAAACCCAGCTAAAAATTTAACCTGATACCAAGGATTGACTGGAGTAATGCGTCTTGGACTATAAAATGCTAATATTGATTCCTTGAAAGTGTCGCCTCTTGCGTCAGGTGCAAAAGGCATTATACTTATAGATCGTTTTTGTCATGTCAAACAAACGCAATGCAAATGAATTTGAGAGAAAAAACGATAGACTTCAGTAAGAATTCAAGGCAAGTCCAGCAAAAATGTTTTCACAGTTATTATTTTCAAAGTTCCTATTCTTGTAAAATCGTTCGTTCTTCTTCCCAGGGCTTCGTCATCATAAGTTAGACAAAAAGCACAACGTTTTCCGTCCGTATGATAAAATCGTCCCAACAATTTTTACACGATGAAACATTAAGCTGGCTTCACGCACTCTATTGTAATTTTAAAACATAGTCTTGGCGCACTTTTATCGGAATAAACAAAACAATTTTCCCTATCATTTAACATAGTAAATGTTTTGTTTAAGGTGACAGACAAGGAAGATACCAGAAGCCGTCAATGTCTTTCTATGAGCCACAAAATGACTTCATTAATAAATTATCTCATATTTTTCCAGCTTGCCCAATTCTTCGGTGGAAGTTGCTCAAATTTTCTTAATTCTGAAATTAAAAACTCTCAGACAATCTTCAAAGTTTATGCACTGACGAACCTCTCTCAACAGTCTTCATGTTTCTCTTTTGTACCTGTGAAATTGTTTCCAAGACAGATTTCGGGATTTGGGATTTGTCTCAGCTAAGAGACTCGCATTTTTCAGGGAACTCATTTAGCGTCACTCTTAAGGCCCTGTTTACTATTCGAGTTGTATTTTAACTGTCGACTTTTCTCATTCGCGTTTAACGACATAGAGAATACTTCATTTAGGCAGGCGATATATTGACTCGTGCTTTTTTTGCAATTATGTATAGACCAAACTGTTCGAATAAAGTTCACGTGGAGTTAATGTCCATCAATTACAAGTCACCTTATGTAAAATATGTTTGAGCGGCGCCTTGAAACGCAGATGCAGATGAAGAATATGGATTGACAATCAAGGAAATACAGAATATTGTAGTCAAGCTTGCAAGATGTACCTTGTGAAGCATGATCTATGTTATGTCTTCATCCTGAATCTTGCATATTACACTTAACAAATTATAATTTTCCCGGTTTTACTCAAGCTTCATGAAATAATCGGTTCGGGCAGTCAAATGCTGACTGCAATAACAATACTACTTCCGCTGAAGGAAACAACTCATCGATTACTCCTCAAAGCCACTCAAAAACTGGCATTGCATTTGTCGTTTTATAATCTGGAACCCTTTAGCCATCACGGAAACATTACAGTATTGAGGGTCTTAGAATCATGTAGAAACATTAAGTAGCAGGCTTCTAGGACATCAAGGCGGCAAAACAACAAACTAGTTTTATTCTTTCTTTGAATTATGCATTGCCTTTACTTCATTTTCCGGTCTTCTTAAGCACAGGAGTTTACGAAGAAACGGTTGCTGAATTTTTTTTTTTTTTTAACCCTTTACCTTTACTTGTAATGTGCTGTCTTGAAAACAGATAATAATGATAAAGAAAGAGAAAATTATAGGTTCTGCGTTACTTAACCAGCCCTCCGAGGAGAATTTAACGAAATAGGCAGATTATATATGCAAGCTGTGCGGTATTAGAGTGAACTATATTTATAAGTTCATCATGAATTTTTAATAACAAAGTAGAGGTAAATTAAAACAATACTGGCCTGTACTAATCACGTGATTACCTCTTCGTAATATACATCTAAAAATTTGACTCTGTTTTCCTATAAGCCGTGTTTATGGTTCACTAGTGCGGCCGCTTGCCTTTGTTTTGTTGGGTTTTCCTGCCTGCTTTTAAACTCTCTGTTGGATTTTTTTTTTTTTAATTTTTTTTGGACTGTGTTCACTAGTTTGGTGTATAGCCAGAGCTTACTTTTAGGTTATTCCTTTTGGAGTTTGTGCGATTTGTTAACATGATTATCTTTTACAAATGTTATTCCGTGAGTTAGTGATATTTCTTTAAATTTTTCTTACCGTAAGACGGATTAAGCCAGATAATATTCTTATGATCTATATATGTAACCATTAATTCTCTGATTCTAGGTTTTCAAGATTTAGGCATTGTGTGCCGCCGGATGTGGGTGGCATATTCACACAGTTGTAAGGTTTTGGAGTGGTTGTCCTGAGATAAAGGTTACATTTTTGAGATAACCGAGGCCAGAACTTGCCCAGGTGATGGTTAAAGGGTGTTTGGGTAAGTGTCAATGAAATCGAACTATGGATTGCTGCCCGCTTTTCTGAATGGATTGTATCTGCAGGGTGACATCCACCAGAGACTACACGTTTAGAAGACCAGTCACTAGTCTAGAAGACGTTAATCGCTCTAAATCCCACCATCTTCCTTCTATCATTGACTGATAGCCATTTGCTCATAACGGCAAAGATTAGTCAAAAATCCTGAATGAGGTTGCAGATTTCTAAAGCCAGTCACGCTATCCATTTCTGTAGTCATTGACACCGCCCAGTTAAACGCTCGGCACATCAAACACCGATTTAGTTTAAGGTTTGAAAATGAGGTTCATGTGCATATTATTAATGATCTTATCCAATGTTCGAGGGGATTCTAAAAGCTTTTTAGGTAAGAAAACAAAGACTCGAGAGACTTGAAATACCAACTTTAAGCCAAGTATTTTTAAAGGAAAATCTAAAAGATTTGTACTGAGAAAAAAAAAGACAACAAAAAAATAAATAAATAAATTAAAAAAATAAAAAAGAAGTGGAGCGCGAAGCGTGCGTCTCATTTCAATGATTTTCGAAAAAAAGAAATGTAACTCCACTAAACTAAACTCATCAAACATTCCCAAATGCTGTTCGAGTCCCATAAAACCCAGTCAGTGTTCTTCACCAAGTATTCTGTTTTCCGTCTCTTTGGTACGCACTCCCTTCCTTAATTTCACTGAGATAACCCATACCAAATCGAGGAACACTACGGCTACATAAGTAGTTTCGGGTTTCTGCAGAAAATAAATCGTTAAATTTTATTTTCTTAAGAAGTGAAAAACAAAACGGTGCTGTGAAGTCTCGACCACTTTCTAAGTATTTTGTACTTATGTATCTAGTTCGTAGTAAGATATTTTCCTACAAGCACCACTGCGATTTTCCACGGCATCTTGAGAGACAATGGATAGCTGCCGACACATGTCTGCCTCTGGTTTCTGATGGCTGTTCCCCAAGACTTTCACGTTTTGAATGAACACGATCGACAACGATTGTCTGCTTCTCTTTGGACGCCATATCCTTTCCTTTGCCATGAATGTCGGATTTACTTCGTTTTTATCGTAAATTTTAGCGACCTTTTTAAAAATGCTTCAAGGCCACTTAAGGGAACGAGGAAGCACTTACAGAAAAAAAATAACGCCTTGAGCTGACATGGAGCGATTTCACGTTTTACTTAGTTTTGCAAACACAATACAATCCAGGATTTACTGAAGAAGGGTATGGACAGATGTCCGATGAGGCGAACAATTTTGGTCCCTGGAAAATTTAATTTCCTAAGTTTTATGGGGTAATTGTTGGTTCTATCGAGCCTTTGGACCAACTGGGTTTTTAGTCATTAAAATATCCACTATGTTTTTCAAAAACATAGTGGATATTTTAATTTTCGCGCGAACACCCATACAGCGTGTCTTACCAGAGGGATCAAGCACTATTCGATTTGTTTAAGGTACCGCACCAAGTTGTTGCCGTGGTTACTGATACGGTTTGGGCTCTCGAACATGCAAGTTCATTTACAAATAAATGTCTTTTCACAGTCATCAAGGGTCAGCACAATGAAATTAACTTACGCCCCAGCAGTAAATCTATACAATTATCTATTCCCAGTCTGTAAATGGCAATGACTGTGCATTTCTCTGCTGTGCTGTGACGACACGCTGAGATGAGATTTGCAGATCATCGCTCGCGACATGCACGTCACGTGGTATTATGACAGTTGTTGGACGCGATCGTTTAAAAACATTCCAATGGCTGGGTATATTTCGATATATCCTTCTCCAAAGAGATCATATATCGAAAGAATGGTTATATATTTTTCAAGATTTCTCTTGGTAGACTCCAAATATTTATGTTTCATTGGAGCAAAAACTGTCACATTTTAAACATTTCCTGGTGGGTTAAATTCTACGGAAATTCAACAAAAAAATTGAAATGTTTGTTGTACGTGTTTACTTCGGTTAGTTTTGAGAGCAATTGTTTTTAGCGCATAAAGCTATTACAATTTTTTCGCCGTTTTGGAGAGATGGATGGAAATTTAGGGTGCCAAAACAATAAGGCGAAACGTTTGAACACATATTTTAGAACATTTTATCACGCCATTAGTTTTCATGCGTCCTACCAGCTAGTTTTAAACTATGCTAATTTACAGTGGCACCTCTAACGTTTAAAACCATAGCGCAAATATTTTATCGTCCTCCCTGATGATGCCGTAGAACGGCGAAAGCTCGGAGTGAATAAAGAAAGAACCACAGTAGCACTTAAAGGCTTCATTTGATCAATATCCCACAATAAGGCGAAAGTTCGGTTTAAAATAAGTGATACGTCTCTCCGTTCTGGAAACTGGAAATTTACGAACGATTCGGTAAATGGATTTTTCCATAGCTTACTGTTTATCTGAAAATTGATTCATCTTATATATTATTAAGAGAGCTTTCAAATTCATTTTTTAGAAGTGTTGCAAAAAGAAAAAAAAAAACAGCGGCGAAATCGAGAGTTAGCTAATTACTCACGCCATTTCAATGGTGAAGGCCACTGGCTAGTGCTCTACAACGGATGGACAACCAAGTATTGAACAACTCAACTGTAATGATAAAATGATATATAGAGGCTACTTCCAGTACGTTCTGCGGTCATTAAATAAATTAAATCGTTTATTGGTGTGAGCTAGCCATGTTGGGTTCTTACGTCTTAGTTTGTTCTGGGGAAAAAGCAGTGAACGCCTATTTAACAGCATTATGTCTTCATCAATTGAAATTTAGCAGGTATCCAAAAATTACCTCTCTTTTTTAACATTTTCATTTGTTTTAAAGGCATTCTATAGAGCGCAAGAGGCGTGCTCATCACACAGAAGCATCTCGGTATCTTGTGGCTTTCCAGGTCGTGATCATATCTAATTAGCAGACTGTGATCACGTTTTCCACTCGTGATTTCTAATCAGAATTTGAGTGGCTACTGCCTCCCAGAGGAGGCGAAGCCACCTGTATCATTCCTTTGTGATCACGCTATCATCACAGGCATAGTCGCCGTGTGAAATGTTCTTCCTGTGAATCACGCCTTTGACACCAAATATTTTCAGTCACACATTTTCCAAATTCACCAGTTAATTGTACATAATCAAGATCTTGAAAGTGCAAAACTCACTTATTTTGATCCAAAATTAAAAATAATCCCTTACCGGTGGGAAGTTTAGAAACGAAATCAAGCTTTAAAGAGACATCGAGGCCTATCGATGAACGTCACGTTTCGCTGTGGAGAATAAAATCGGTATCAAGCGTGAGCAAAGTATTTATTTCATGCAATGGCATTTAATTTCATCAATTTATTGCATTGATGATTATTTATTGCATTGAATTTCATTAAGACACGTGTACATGTCTTAATTCAAATGTTTGTTTGGTGTCAGGGACACTTAGGACAATAGGCAATTTCACTTTTAAAATTTTATTTATTTATTTATTTATTTATTTATTTTTATCACCAACCTGATTGGAACAGGATAGTTACGGAAGACTGCAAATACTAAACATAATTGTTGTAAGCTCCTGAAGAGAGAAATGAACCATTTCCTTTTTTTATTCATTTGGAATTCCTTCCTCCTCGCCTCCGTTTCTGTTAACTGCATGGCTCAACCCTAACAACCATCAGCAACTGATATAGGTACCGTTTAGTAATTAATGACAATTGAACACCAGCATTGCTTGTGTAATGAGAATCACCTTACAAAAAATTCAAAGAGTAGGTAAAGTTGTATTAAGCAATACTTACAGCGAAAGCTTTTACATGTAATTCGAGCTGGTGAACAGGTATATTTGAGTGTGAAAAGTCATGACTTATTCCTATTCCTCTATTATCTCTAGTTTACGATCATAACAGCCAATATTACTCACGTATGTCAATAGTGGAGAGCATCAACCTTACATATCAGTAGTGAACTAGTTATAAAATCATTCACAGTGCACTGATCCGTTTTCAGGCTTTTCAGGTCATTGCACCAGGCTGTGCTGGAAATTTCATCACGGTTTTTTCGCTATCAGACTTTTACTATTTATATACGTTGCATTTAATGAAATGTTCACTTTACGACACTCAGTTGAAAATGCTCTAGATAAGATAAATGTATTTATTAAGAGTTGTACAATTTCTCTAAAACATAATAATTACTTTCACTATTCTCCTCTATTTCCATAGTTTTAAAAGCTGACCTACAAAAGGATTCAACCTCTCTCAATTTCCTCCGAGTAGACCATTTATGATTTACGCCAATTTTTTCTTTCTTTTTTTAAGCTTTTTAAGAAATAGTGTTAAAAGTGTTTATCTCATTTGCTATGCGTTTAAATTTCACCTCGGGCATGGAACACAAACACTTGACTGGGGAATCGAGGGCAACTTCTAACCCTTAAACCTTACCCTAACCTAAACCCAAAATTCTTAACACTGGCATTTGGAATTTCTTTTCCACGCCATGATGCATAGTTTAATAGGATTGGAACAAGGGCAATATTTTTCTATCAAAATTCTTCAGCAAAGAAACTTTGTCATTTTGGAGTGAAACTGCGATAAAAACAGTTAAACTTTAATGCCATACCTTACTGCCTCACACTAGATAGTAGTTACACCATTCCTTACATGATCGTGTTCCTTTGTTTTTAAAGGAACACATCATTAACACTAACAAAAGCGGCATCTAATTTTTAAAATAAGCTGAAGCAAAAATTATCATACCGTGCTATGTATTCCTTCCTGTTTAGCAGCTTTCAGCGTTTTGAGAACACAGTTTCGTTGTATTTTGCTAGTTACCATGCTACTTAATGTTCCTGCTTGTCTAAGATTTCACTAGAAGCATTCTCCTTCTCTATTAACGACCCTTTTGTATTGAATATGGGATGTTAACTAAATTAATAGCAGTCAGTCCAGACCCATTGAAATGATTGAAGCAAATAAAATACGTGGGCACGCGTTTTTTGGATATATGGAAAGACTTTGGATTTGGCGAGCTGCGATTCTATCGGTGTTTACCTTCAGATTAGACTCAAGAATTTTGCCACACATATTTCCATAACATTAACTTCAATTGCTCCATAACTATAGTCAGCGGAGTGCGTTTAAGGAAATAATCTTACAAACATATTCTTGAGAACATTAGGTAAACATACTCCGTTACTGCAGTCACATAAAAAGTCAAGTTCCGTCGAGTTTCTGAGAAACAACACCTTCAAATTTACAAGATCGATCCATGGATTCAGCGTCTTTGTTTTTTCTTTCTTTTCTTTTTTTTTTTTCTTCCTTTTTTTTTATTATCAGGGGAAAACACCTCATAAAATTGATCGAAGCGTCAAAAGTTGATAAAGCAATAATAACAAAACATGGCAATATGTATATGTATGTACCGACATTCCCACTCATGAAATCATACGGATAATGATAATCGGTGTGTAGGAACAGACAGGTTGGCGTAACCTTATCCGCCAAAAAAAAGATTAGCCCTGCATTCGCACAGTTTACTTTCATTTTCCAAAAACATGAAGTCTTAATTTATATTATATCTTGAAATAGATCAGAAATGATAAAATAAGCCACGTTCTTTAATGGATTGTGATACTCTCCACCTAACTACATGGAGCAAAATATTTTCGTGTTTCAACCTTCTACTTACTCTAAGCAATACAGGAACGCAACAAGTTAAAGATGGTTTTCCAATTTGAAGTCCTCAGTGATTAGTCATTTAAGCAAATAAAATACGTGGGCACGCGTTTGGGATATATGGAAAGACTTTGGATTTGGCGAGCTACGATTCTATCGGTGTTTACCTTCAGATTAGACTCAGGGATTTTGCCACACAAATATCCATAACATTAACTTCAATTGCTCCATAACTAAAGTCAATAGAGTGCGTTTAAGGAAATAACATCATAATCATTTTCTTGAGAACATCAGGTGAACATACTCCGTTACTGCAGTCACATAGAAATTTAGGTTCCGTCGAGTTTCTCAGTACCAACACCTTCAAATTTACAAGATCGATCCATGGATTCAGCGTTTTCTTTTCTTTTTTTTTTTTTCCTAATTAAGACTATATCTTGAAATAGATCACACATTTTAAAATAAGCCACGTTTTCTAATGGACTGTGATACCACCCACTTCACTACATCGAGCAAAATATTTTCTTGTTTGAACCTTCTACTTACTCTAAGCAATACAGGAACGCAACAAGTTAAAGATGGTTTTCCTATTTGAAGCCCTCAGTAATTAGTCATTTTATCTCTTATATCATTTTATTAATTAATGATGAGTTCTAATAAGCTCTTTAGTTTGAAGAAACAGAATATCTCCCCTAGAACTACTGAAATTGTATAAATTTGCCAGTGTAGACAGCTGCTATACTTAATCCAGAGCTTTGGTGAAACGATGCTCTGAATATCGTTTTAAGCGTCTCCTCCATCTCAAGGATAATAGCAAATTGATATTTGGAAAAGGTGTGCCGTAATTTATGATTTGATTAAGCCAAACTATCCAGTATCGGATCTGGCCTCCAAGGCCTTCATTGGAATACCTTCTAAATTATAAAACATTTTCAGGTTTTCCTTCGTTAGATACAACTGCTATAGACTTAACGGGACCCGTGAGCCAACAATTAGTTCTCGACTCATTTTTCTGATTAGGAGACATGAAAATCAACTTCCATATTTTTCAAGGTCTTCTATTTCAAAATCATCAATTTATGGGGGATGAGACAAAACCATTTTTGTAAGGAAATCTTGATAAGTACAGAGCGAAAAAAACGGCTATAGTTTTTAACAAGTTGGATATTTCAAACGAAGAAGATTTTTGTCATCAACTCTATATTTTTTTACTGTAATTTGAACCCAGACAGCGGGCTTCGTCACAGCATTAAATCCTCTCTCATCGCTTCTTGGAAGTTCCTGTCGTTCCCAGTTTCACAATTCGCGAAGAGCTTAGAACGGCCAACACTGACTTTTTCAATGAGAGAAGAGAAGGGGTGTAATTATAAACTTAAAGAAATATCACTGAAAAAAGGTTCAAAAAGGAATCCTGTTGTAGGAAACTAAAAATTAAGGATAATGATCCTGTTTATTTCAAATATCTGAAGTTGTTTTCTCGCCAAATGTTTTTTATACCCACATTTGGAAGCTCGGTAAATTTCATTTTCGCTTGATATCAACTACACAGAAATAGAGGAGTCAAGGGTGGATATCCAGTTTATATCATGGAATGAGAGCCAAATTCAAGTTATCCATGCGTTAAGTATGATCATTTCTTACCTTCAAAGATCCAACGTTCTTTGGTGCCCAACTTTAGTGTTATTCAGCCAAATGCGCATCCTTTTATCGCTGTCTGGTAGCTATGGTTACGATAGAAACTGTTGGTTTCAAGCCAAGAGGATCATTAATATTAGAAATGAACTTCCCTCTTCCTGTTTAGGCTCTTTGCACAAAAAGCTAAATTGGTAAAAAAATACCAGGTGAAAAATTTAACCTAATGCAACGGATTGACTTGGAGTAATGCGTCTTGGACTATAAATTGTTATTATTAATTCCTTGAAAGTGTCCCCTATGGTCAGGTGCCAAAGGTGTCATAATTATATAATTACTGACCCTCGTAAAACCTTATTGTGCTCCTTCTGCATTATATTAGCGATTTCAGTCCAAGAAGGTTATTAGGTCTCCAGTACGGTCCAAGTTTCTAAGGAAAATGAGGGCGAGTTTTTTTAGATATTAACCACCTAAATGATCAAATGCACGAATTGACATATATATGTGACAAAGTCAAGCACCAGTCTCAAAAAACATGTGCTTGACTATTGAGTGTTTATTAAAAGAATGTAAAGCTGAATAGGTTCCCTGTGGCTTTTTTCTTCGAACGGTTATCGTAAACAGAGGAAATTCATGTGAATTGAAGCTGAAAAAAAAAATATTCTTGTCTTGCGTCAATGAACAGATTTATACCAGTTTTCGAAAGTTTTCTAAGCGTACAAATCTAGGATGACATTTTTTAATTTTTACTTTTGCTAGCCAACGTAGGTTGTTAGAATCGCTTAGCTATGGTGAATATAACCAACTAACATAGTAACACAACCTTGTTAAATACCATTAATGCCTTCAAAACAAGTTTTCAAGACTACGGTTCCTTCCTTTAAAAATCATGTTTGTTGAGTTCAGGATTTAAGTTTTGTCATAACGACCCGTTATAAGCTTAGTGCATCAACTGTTGTGAATCAGCAAAATAAAAATAAATAGGGATGGGAAATGACACGGGCGGAAATAAATTAGTTTTAAACAGAAATAACACCACCCGCATTTAATAATGGATTAAGTGATAGAAACCGACCTTTTTGCATTGAAAATGGAAGGTAAACAAAGTAAATAACAGTCAGTTCAGTGCCATTGAAATGATTGAAGCTAATAAAATACGTGGGCACTCGTTTTAATTTCTGCTCATAAACGCATTTGTGATGTTTTCCGTTTTGCTTTAAAGGAAGACTTTGCATTTGGTTTGTTTATTTGAAAACTTACTCTGGTCTCGAGGAAGTCTTGGACCAAATACTGACGATTCGTGTTGGAAATTATTTTTCTGTCAAAGTTTATATCCATTTTGTGCGAAAGCCATAATGACCATAATTCACGGACTACAAGCATACGCAACACACACGATTTGCTCCAACCTCAAGGTCTTTCAGCTACAATGCAAATTCAAGTTGACAGTGAGGACATACAGATTAAACAAAATTTGCGATGCAAATTTACTTTGATATGCCAAATACAGCGAATGTATATCTAAATACATTTGAGCTTGAAAGTTTTTAATCAGTCATCGACAGTGAAGTTGAAATGGATTAATGGCGCTGCAAATATTTAAGAATTTGTTCATGCTTAGCGTGCGTATATCGAGTTAGGATGCACTCGGGAAGTTTGGAAAGCACGAAAAATGCATAAGGTAGCTCGAGTCGCAGCCGAGAGCAACGCTAGCTTTTTAGTGTTCTCCAAACTTTCCAAGTGCATCCATAACTCTATATACGCACAGCTAAAAGCATGAGCAAATTCTTTTACAACAGAGCGACAACAAGGATCTGTGCGAAGAAGCCTTTTATTGTGTTATTGTTTGGGTTTTGGTAAATTCCCAATTAAAAACTGTGTACTTTATTCCCCGTGTTGAACAAATTTCAGAACAACAATGAAAACGGAAATTTTACCATAAAGATTTTGTTCATAGCGGCTCAATATGACTTATATAGGGCAAACACGCGCGCTATGTTATAAGGCAATTTTTCTTTTTCGTGATACGCAGGTTCTTGTAATTTGCTTGCGTTCTTCCAACATTACTCATATTTATTTGAATTGTCTACTGTCTTGTCTCAAGAAACTTTAAATCAATACGTAATGATGGCTTGAAATTATTTCAAAATTTCCGGCTATTTTTGTCAAATCGTTCGCTTCTCTTCCCAGGGCCAAGTTCCAGTGTGCTACAACTTCGGCCTCAACAGACGAGAAATTCTGCGCTCTCGCTTAAGAGCAAATATCAATAGCTCTATCAAACTAAAAAAATGTGCTACTATCCTGAAAATAAAAATAAAATAGCGTTGTCGCTGTCACTTACCGGCATTGAAAATTTCCATGCAGAACTCCCCAAAACTAACATCTGTTGCGTGACCCGAAGACTTTCCGTAGGAATTATTCAAGCGCGCTGTTCATGCTGTTTGCTATATAACAATTTCAGAACTATCTGCAGATCTCTATGATTATTCGCTTGCTTCGATCGAGAAGTATCTGCATTTTTTTTTCTATTACTACGTGTAAATCTACATCTCTTTCGATCGAATGTCGCCGGCGTTTAATTGCGTGACTAGTAAAATTTATTAAGAATGAGCCAGCAGTATGTTGACCAGTAGGCTTCCTGCAAATTTCCCTTGACGAAAAAATCCCAGGACATAGTCAGTTGTTTTCGTGAGCGAAGACAATAGATATGAAAGAAAGCGAGATGCAAAGGCTCAATTTTTTTTTTTTTTTTAGGTTAAGAGGACATCCGTGCAAAAATCAAACAAAAATGAAATTTTTTTGGCAAGGGTCAAAAATTCAAATTGTCTCAATTTCTGCACACAAGTAGACCCTAGTAAGACAAGAAAGGCTGTGTATTATTTTTTTTCTCTCAAATATGTTGTTATTTTCGAGAAAAACGAACTTTTCGCTTTCACCCTCTGGAATCGATGGATCGGGTCATAACAGGTCGAAAATTGAACACTTTCGCTCGCTTCGCATTTCAAAGATATTATGTCTAGAGAAATCTAACCAACGTGAGCTCTTTCATAGACTCTTTGTCTTCTGTAAAATGTAAGTTGTATAGGAATTGATTGCTTAGAAGCTTTTAGCCATGCAAAAAAACAATGTGCTCCCTTCCGTTACAAAAAAATGTCGGTGAAGAAAACCTCTTTGTTCACCATGTGCCATTATTCAGAAGTCCACAAAATTACGTATGTAAATTGCCGAAGGAATGATCTTTAAGATGACGTAAAGTTTTCAAGAGCAAATGTTTTCTCGCGACGCAGGAAACTCTTGAAAGTAGCACACGGAAGACACAAAATCACGCCATATGTTGATTGCGTGACCAAAGAGTTAAGGAGCATTCCTGCATTTGATAATTACTCAACGTCGTACAGGAGAACGTTTTCAGAAACAAATAAAAAATTTATACCCAGTTTTGTTAAATTAATTTGTCTATTATCATTAAAAGTTTGTTTCTGCAGAGATATTCTGCCACCGTTCTGTCTAGTACGATTATGCACTAGTGCCAGCAACGGTATACGATTAAAAAAATTTGCTGTTCTCTCGCATATGAATCTTAAGTTTCTGCCCCTTGTTTGACTTGCTAACCTGTGCCTTTTAACTAGCCTATTGAAAACGAAAATCCACAAAATTTAAAACTTACAGAGGCCCTTGCAGGAGTTGAGTGAGGGCTTTGCATAATTGCGGTACGAGTCGTCATGCTCGTGTGACAGAATAATTTGGACCTACGAGTGGGGTCGGTCGACGTCATTTGAATAGGCAAAAATACGAGGAAAAGAAATAATATGTCTAGATATCCATTTAGCTCTGAGTTTTCCTATGATGTTTGTTGACTTTTCTACTTAAAAGCGAGACAATTAATTGAATTAACAAAACTTAATAAACAATCCTCCATTAAATTTCTCTCACGTGAAACTAAGAAAAAGAATTATTTCCCGCCCCCTTTGAAACGGAAGTCTCGCTTGTGAATGAAATGGAAGCTTCTTGCTCATTCAACTTTATGGTTTGAAGTGCTTGCTCGTACGAGGCCCAGGAGTAAATTACTTGAGGTGGTTCCCTTGGTGTCGTGCAATAAGGATGTACAGGCTCATAAAAGTGCTTGGTGTTTTGCCGGGGTTAAGAACGAGAGTGAACTTAACCTTGCCCGAGCAGGTTTTTTTTACATGAGTGCAAAGGATATAAACGCCTTCACAATTTGTCCTTTCCACCGTTCTGAGCTTGGCGAAGGAGCCAGAATACCTTCAGAGTTCCAAATGATTCTAGGGATGTCAGCGCTGATCTCTCTAGAAATCGAGAGAGCTGTACAGGAAGTGGGAGGCACAACCGATACGAAAAAAGATTTGGTCTTTGTGACTTTACAGTCCAAACAATGCATAAATTCCTGGAAAGCGCATTTACTGCGTTCAACAAACCGGGACGAGTCCAGACCAGACGTCATCGATGAGCTCGATGAAACTTCTGCCTTGCTGGTCTTAGACCGGGCAATGAAATATCTACCAAATAAAATTTAGGGAGAGCCAAACAGACTGGTTTGGTTAGAGAGATCTGCCATGGCATATCACGGTTGTGACGAGAAAGGGAAATGATGGTAAGATTGAGATGATGACATTTGTACACTTATTTGAGACGTGTAACTAGGACAGTTCTGCAGTTCTTGCCGTACTTAACGACGTCTTTCGTCGACTGAAGGATGTCATGCCTCATTTACAATCCATTTATCTTAGACAAGACAACGCCGGGTATTACCACTGCGCTTTAACCCTGGTTACAGCCAGCAAAGTAGCAGAGCAAAACAATCTCTACCTACGCAGAATGGATTTTCCAGATCCCCAAGGAGGGAAGTGATCTTGGGATCGGAAAGCTGCACCGGTCAAATCCCATATGGCCATCCATTTGAATTCAGGCCACGATATAGAGAGAGATAGAGAGAGAGATACTTTATTAACCACCATTGCAGCCATAGGCTGAATTACGGGATATTTACAAATACTGATGATAACAAAAGAGAGAATAAGAAAAATGTTCTACATCTTATAAACATGGCTAAAAATAAAACTGTTCTTCAAACGCTCGGTTTTACATAGGGGGAGAGTGAAATCACTTTTGCGTCTCAGGGCATATTTACAACTCTTCCTTTGGGGGAGGAGGCTCTGGAGATTGTGGGTGGGGTTACAGACGATCTTGTCAAACAGATCGATTGAAATCTTTTCTCTCCTCTCATGATGGTGTGCATGTTCCACTTTAAATCATGGCTAATGGTCACGCCTAGCAATTTGGCACTGGTGACTAATTCAAGGGGTTTACCATTTAGAACTAGGGGTTCGAAATCGTGGTTGCTGTTGGAAAAACCAATTCGAAGTTCTTTGCACTTGGCCTCATTCAGTTGGAACCCATCGAGACTCGCTTGTCTCGAAAGGTCATCTACAGCTTCTTGGAGTTTGCTCTTACTACCCTTTGTAACTATTTCGGAACAAGATGTATCATCCACGTATTTCCACATGTCAACTGATGTGTCCAAGTCATTAATCATGACAAGAAATAACCAGGGGCCCAGTTTTGTTCCCTGGGAGACACCGGATGGCACAGAGCGCCATTCAGAGTGACAGTCCTGAGCAAGTTTAACTCTTTGTTTCCGGTCCATCAAGAAGTCAACAATCCAACCTTTGACTTGACTCGGAATATCATATGTTGTTAGTTTTTGAACAAGAACACTGTGATCGATAAGGTCAAAGGCCTTACGGAAATCGAGTAGGACTACTCTTGCCGTGGCACCATTTCCGTCGGTGTTAACAAGCTAATTATGCGTCATATTGGCCAAGGCATGTGTAGTAGACGATTTAGGAATAGTTCCAAATTGTCGAGGGTCGATTCTTTGTAACACAGCAGGTTTAACGTATTTCTCAACAATGTGACCTTCAGAGAGCTTAGACAGGATAGGCGTGAGGGATATAGAGTAGGTATCTCAAATGCAGGAGGCAATAGAATCATTTGGGGGTGTCCCTGGAGTAAAAGCAGTGTTGTGCAGGCCTCCTTTGTCTTCCATCAAAAAGCCAGTGAAATGGGATGTTGTAAGCTTTGTCAACGACGTTCAGTATGGTGAGGAAGGTGTGAGAGTATGGAGATCCGGCTACAAAATTGGAAGTGGCGAATTCATTCCTTGGAGTAAGTTTCATGTTCCTGACCAGGACGAAGTTCCAACACTTGAATGCAGAGCAGCAGGCGAAAACATAAAAGCTAATTTTGTTCCTATCAAGCCGAGGCGAGCTGAGTTTACTAAAAAATCTCAAAAGCACTAAGACAGCACTAATGAAGGTACCGATGATTCAAGTGAAGAATCGCGCGATTCCACAGCTAAAATATTTTTTAAGTCCTATCAACGCCATTCGTCATTACAGAAGCATCTCGAATGTGGGAGACACAAATATGTTCTTGAATATGAAACTCTTTATGACCGCGCCGTGCGAGGGTATGCCTTTAGACTGGAGAAGGGATCGAGTGCTGTACCGCAACTGCTGGACACGGAATCCACCCGTCATCGTCTGTTGCTTCTCTTGAAAAGGGATGGACCCTAAAGCAGAGTCGTTCTCGCAATCTCGTTTCACTGATAAGCAAAAGGACTACTTGACAGCCAAGTTTGAAACTGGAGAACAAACGGGACAAGGCAGATGCTGCAAGTGTCTCAAGATTAATGAGGTCTGAGAAAGACGAAAACGGCGAGCTGCTATTTGACTGCTCTGAGTCTCTTAAATTGCTGAAATTTGTTAGAAGCGCCGAAAAGGTCATTTGCTGTTAAGAGCAGTGACAGTTAAGACAAGCGATATTGACTCTTTCGCGGTTAATTAAGTTTTGTAAATTTAACTGCCTTGCCTATACGTTACAAAGCGAACAGACATTGCGGTAATTAAAAAGTGTTTTCATTAGCTCAAGCAGAAAAAATCAACTTGGGTATAAATAAAGGCAAAATTAGAGCCAAATGGATATTTAGACTTGCTTTTTCTTTTTTACATAATTGTGCTTATTTTAAAAAATGACCGTCGAGCGAGCATAACTGTAGTTAATTTAACTTAATTCTCGCAAAAACCTCTCTTTGAAAACTATGTTGCTTTTTATCGAGTGCTGCTTAAAAGGCACGGGAAAGCATATAAAGAAAGTTAAACAATGGGCGGAAACTTAAGATTCGTATGGAGGAGAACAGCAAAGTTTTTTTAATCGTATCCGTTACTGGCACTGGTGCATAATCGTACTAGACAGAACGATGGCGGAACATCTCTGCAGAAACAAACTTCAAATGATAAAGGGCAAAGTAATTTAACAAAACTGGTTATAGCTATGTCATTTGTTTCTGAAAAAGTTCTACTGTTCGATCCTAATTCATTTCGAAGGCAGGAATGCTCCTTAACTCTTTGGTCACGCAATCAACATATTGCGTGATTTTATGTCTTCCGTGTGCTACTTAGAAGAGTTTCCTGCGTCGCGAGAAAACATTTGCCCAAAGAAAACATTACGTCATTTTGAACATCATTCCTTCAGAAATTTACATACGTAATTTTGTGGAATTCTGAATAATGGCACATGGTGAACAAAGAGGTTTTCTTCACCGACATTTTTTTGTAACGGAAGAGAGCACATTGCTTTTTCGCATGGCCAAAAGCTTCTAAGCAACCAATTCCTTCATTTTACAGAAGATGAAGAGTCTATGAAAGAGCTCACGTTGGAATCTTTGAAATGCGAAGCGAGCGAAAGTGTTCAATTTTCGACCTGTTATGACCCGATTCATCGATTCCAGAGGGTGAAAGCGAAAACTTCGTTTTTCTCGAAAATTAAAACACATTTGAGGAAAAAAAAAACACAGCCTTTCTTGTCTTACTAGGGACTACTTGTGTGCAAAAATTGAGACAATTTGAGTTTTTGACCCTCGCCATAAAAATTTCATTTTTGTTTGATTTTTGCACGGATGTCCTCTTAATAGCAGTTGTACCCTCCCCTGCAGTCTTCGTCTAAATTTTCCAAGGTCCCTCCTTATCTTCTACCTTGTTCAGTCTGTTTCGACTTCTGAAGCTAGATCATCAGCATCGGCCTCTTCGTCCTCATTCATACTTAAAGAGGGGGACTTCGTCAATGAACCAATTTTTGTTACGGCAGACAACCACCTGAAGTATCGAGCTATTTGCTTTTTTTCATGGCTCTACAATTTTATTATATCGCCGGTGTGTTGGTGATACTTTTTGCTTATTTAACTCAGATCGCGATGCCAATACATTTTTCGACTATATCAACTCTAGGCACCCTAACATCAAGTTCACTATGGTAAAGCAGGTTAATCGCAATTTACCCTTTTTTGATGTCCTGATTTACAACCATGACCCCAATGCCTCTGTAACTAGGGTTTACCGCAAGGAAACTTTCACTGGGTTACTAATGAATTATTTCAGCTTCACCTCGTACTCTTACAAAATGGGACTCATTAAGACACTCGTTGATAGGGCGTAAAAGATTAAAAACACCTGGTTAGGGTTTCACGAGGACATCAAAAAACTTACTGATATTCTAAAAAAGAATCTTTTCCCTGCTCATTTAATCGATCAGATTCTAAACCGTTACATCACTGGGACCCATAGCAATCATCATCCCCGGGGTACCCTTCCCACCACTTCACCTACGTTTTACTTTAAGCCACTCTACATAGGCCACTTTCCTGCTATCACTCGAAAAAAGATCCACCATTTTGTTAAGCGCTATTGCAATGACTTAGATATTAAACTGTTTTCTCTTCCTTCAAAATCGGTAACTTGTTTGGTGTGAAAGACCCTGTCCCTGACGGGCTCCGTTCACATGTGGTTTATAAGTTTTTATGCTGGCTCTAATGCCTGTTACATCGCTGAAACTTGCCGGCATTTAGAGAGCACTTGGTTCGTGACAGGGCCTCTCACATTTTCAAGCATCCGAAAGATTCTCCACATTGTCGCACTTTGTGTTCAGCAGATAACTTCCATGTTTTAGATCACGCCTCTACCAGCTTTCAGCTTAAGATAAAAGAGGCTATTCATATTTAAAGAGAACAACCATCCTTAAATCAACAATTACACCATGTAAATCTAAAATTATATTTTTAATTCTCACACTTTCATGCTTTACCTCTTTTCTTGTTGTCATTATTCATCTTAATTAGCATTGTTCTACTTACTATATAATTCAACTTCCAACGCTTTGTACAGTAATTAACTGAAGATGACAGAAATTTCTGTCGAAACATGTTTTACAAACTCAAAAGTTTTGTCGCTTTCTTTAAATTCTTTACTTGCCTGTTAATATCAAGACCCTTTAGAAATAATTTTATAAATAACAGGGGTCTTTGAAAAAAATAGTGATAGAAAAGGTTTCAGTTCTGGTCAATACTGACTTTTCATAGCCTTCTTCCAAATCTGAGGGAACGCGCTGAGGGGATTAAAAAAAACATGCAAGTGTGATAATGCAAGAAAGAGAATAAAAATACAAATAAAGAAAAAGGAGAAAACATAAGAACCCGTGTTGCAGCGTGCAGATATCTTCTGAGCCAGACCTACACACCTAAGCCCGACAACACGCAAAGAAACTCGACAGAGTGCTGAATAGCAACTTGCTCGCACGTGCATGCGGGAAAAGCCCTGACAATCAGCGAAAATATACCAAATTCAGACGATATCTGCAGTCAAAAGACGGGCCAATTAAATAACAGAAGGGTTAAGAACTTTCTAGAAGCGTTTTCTTGAAAAAGAAGATGAATAATTTTTACTTATCTGAAAGGTCACGCAGTCACACTACCAATATTATTTCTGCGTGGAATTTCTTGATGGTGGAAAGTGGAAAAAACATTTTCCAGTCTTAATTTCTTGAAACATGACGCAGTTAATGAATTTTATGGGGCTATTGATATTTCCTTTCAAATGAGGGTGGCAAGGTTTCCCGTCATCCTTGGTCTGGAAAAGCCGAAGATGTTACACACGGGAACTTGTGCTTCAACAAGCACGCGACATGTGACTTTAAAATCTCCTCTCCTGTTACAGTTTCCTTATTGTGAACTGTGCGATAATGATCATAAACAATCAAATTATAGACTTATTAATGTTTTATTCTGTACAAGAGCCCCATTTCCTGGTTTTAGAAAATCTTCAAAGTATTCAAAGTAATAAACGACAGAAGAAAGAAACGCTAGGATTTTCCCATCAATTTTTCGCCTACATGCATCTCTCTTAGCGTGAAATTTCAATTCCTTCAAAAAAAAACTTCGAAAGTTTTTCACATTTTTTAGCTTTCGTGATCAATCATCTTGAAAGAAGAGCTAAAAAATGTGGGTATATTTGGTCACTGTCTACAGCCAGAATTGCGTGACAGGTGACAGAGAAACTTGTCACAGTTGCAGATTTTAAAAGGCATCCAAGACAAAAATACAGTAGTGCCCAAAGATTTTTTTGATGGTTTTCAGGGGTGAAATGATAGATTATAAAGGGGAATTAAGATTATTGTTGTACCTTTCTGGCAACTGAGGGGAGATATTTTACCTCAAAGTTGCGAAATATTTAAATGAATCGAAAAGTCTAAAAACACAGTCGTTTACTTGCCTCTGTTGATTCACAAGCCGTCAATCAAATTGACTGATACTTGCGTCGAACATTTACTAAGGATGATATTAATATGTGTGCAAACCTTCAGAGTAATTGGTTAAATACCACTGCGGTGAAAGCTTCATACATTTTACCTATTTTGAAGCGATTTCCTTGGTGAAAACCAAGAAAAACCGGGGGATGGTCAATCTCCCCCCGGAAAAAACCAAAACAGAAACCACTTTGTCTTTTTTAGTTTTGGAGTAGACCCTTTAAACTGACAAACTTTCATTGAACTCGGTGAGATGGCATACAGCACGATTGCCCGATGCTCTCGTAGACACACGCTTAGTTTTACAAACACAATACAATCTAGGATTTACTGAAGAGGGGTGTAGACAAATGTCGGATGAGGATAACATTTTTGGTCCTTGGAAAATTTAATTTCCAACATTTTTGGGGTCTTTGTTGGTTGTTTCGGGCCTTTGGACCAACTGAGTTTTTAGTGATTAAAACATCCACCATGTTCAACTAAGTTCTTTATCAGATAGCGCCGTTTCTAAACGTTTTTTTTTTTCACTGCTAGATTCCCCCTCACTCTTCCTCAGATTTCCAAGGCGTTAATGACGCGTTTGCTATATCATCCTGTTTAAGCAAAACTGAAATTATATTTGATTGTTAAATCATGATGTCATTACAAAGTAACTGAGATACTACAAGCGCCCTGACAGATCAATATCTATCGTTTACTGCACCGGTAATCCCATAGAAAATTTGAGCATACTGGGTTTTGCGTTGAGTTTACTTTATAGAAGTAATAGGCAGTACTCTCTTTCGGATAACTGGCGTTATATACGAAAAGTCTTACAATCACTCGACTCCTACCTCCGGCTCGTGATTCACCCAATTTTCTCGTGTTCTCTCAACGTCATGCATTGGTTTTTATGCTGGTAAACCGATAGAAAGTGCGGGCTATTGATTATAAAAACAGATAGATGTAGGAAACATTATTCGTTTGATAATTAGTTTACATCACGACTCCGTAAAGTGGATCAAACGTTCTCAAATACATATTGGTATGGTGGCTTTCAAAATTTTTTCTAGTTGTACATTTTTACTACAAGGAACAGTTCTACTGTCATCAAGATTTTTCGTGGAAGACCCCAAATATTTATGTTTCAATGGAGCAAAAAACTTTCACAAAGTAACATCTCTTGGTGAGTTAAATGCAACGGAAATTCAACAAAACACAATCGAAATGTTTTTTTGTACGCGTTTACTTCGGTTAGTTTTGCGACCAATTGTTTTTAGCTCATAAAGCCGTTTTAAAATCTTTAATTTTTTTCTAAGGCAGTCTCTAGTGCTCATCACACAGAAACATCTTGGTACCTTGCGGTTTCCCTGGCCGTGATCACATCTAAATACCAGTCTACGATCACGCTTTCCGCTTGAGATTTCTAATCACAATTTGTGTGTCTACTGCCCCCTGAAGGAGGGAAGAGCACATACGTTATTTTCCAGTGGGATCACGCTATCATCACAGGCTTCCCAAGCCGTGATCACATCTAAATACCGGTCTGTGATCACGCTTTTCACTCATGATTTCTAATCACAGTTGATGTGGCGAAAATATATGTTAATTTTCTTTGTGATCACGTTATCATCACAGGCTTCCAAGGCCATGACCACCCCTAATTACCTGTCTGTAATCACGCTTTCCGCTCGTGATTCCTAATCACAATTTGTGTGTCTACTTTTGTTATATTTTGTTATTCTTTGAAAAATTTTACTCGTGCTTATTTATTCCAAATTGCACTCGAAATCAAGTGATTACCTATACAAACTGAAGCTAAAATTATCATGCCGTGCTATATATTGCATCCTGCATAGCAGCTTCTAATGTTTATGGAAACGAGTTTCGTCATATTTTGTTGGTTATCATGCTGAATGATGTTCCTGCTTGTTAAAGATTTCACCATCTAAGCATTTTACTTTTCTATGCTTTTCTTTGTGTTCGCTAGTAGTTCTTTTAACAGAAACTAATTATTCGTGATTACTATTACGAAAGAGATACTTCGTAAATTATGAAATTCAAAGTATTTTTGACTACCCGTTAGAGGGACATCATCAGCGTATAAAATCGATAGAAAAAATGAATGATTATCATTAAAGAGGACTTAGCAAAATCCCTAAGTGTACCTCAGGATCAATTTATGAGTTCTCTTATTTCCTAACATTTTTGCTCTACATTCAGTCTGTACCACAGTAACGCATATTACATTTTCCAGGCTTGAAAAGTTCGTAGATATAGTATGATCCACAGTTTTTCACAAAAATCTTCTTTGAGTTTTCGCAACCAGTAGAGCGATCACTAAAGTAGACTTTTCTGAGAACTTTACCTTCTTCCACTGTAGGATGAGCACCATTCAACCAGCCTGAGTGGACTGTACCACATCTGAATGCTGACACACGCGTTGTTGGCATTTTTGTTCCTGAAGCTCCCACAAAACGATACCATTCCTCGGGGAGTTGGTTGTCACACAGCTCTGAAGTGCCAGGTGTTATGTAACTTATCTTTCTATTGGGCTCACTCAGGTTTTCATAATGATAACAAGGATCGGCTACAAAGTGAAATAATTATTACAACAGGACTTAGAAATGACAACTACATTAAAAAAGGAGGTGAAGTAATACTTGTGTGGGACATTTTTAGACCATGAGGCTAGAAAATAAATATGGGAAATAAAATTTATTAACTACGAAAAGTAGTATCTGAATCTGTGTTTCCTCTTTCTTCAATAACGCATTAAAAGACAGCTTTCAGCAAACTTAAGGCGCAGCTAACGTAGTTTACATACAACTAAGCAGCAATGTGTTCGTTAATGGCCACCTGAGTAGGAAAGATTCAGATCGAGTCTAACCTATAGCCACCTTAACTAATTTAATGGCGTAGTAGATACCAAAAGTACCTTCACAATTTAAACCATTCCCGATATATTTAGGATTACAGGAACAGTTGTATGAGCCCTGAATACTAGTGCAAGAGGCATTCGGATGGCAGTTGTTCATTTTCACGTCATTTCACATTACGTCAAAATCAAGCTACAAAGAATATCACTCAAAAGAATGTTTCCCGCCGCCGTCTATTATTGTTGCAACGCCCATCCAAAGGCAGAAAGACAAAAAAACCATCAACGATGAAGGGGTCCGTAACATGATTTAAGGTGGTGTGATACAAATAATCCAATACTAATTATGATAAAGTTCGGATATAACGCGTGCTGTCATCGGTCGAAAAAGCGTGCTCTAGCGGAGTACTGAAAACATAAGGCTGAGCTAAAACTGTCACGCCATAGAAGAACCAAATTAAGGTTTCAAAACATGCCAAGCGCCGTAATTTACGCTATCACAACGTGAGCAGAGACGCAAATACTTCTCGACTACGTCTAGTGTTTCTCTCAACACTTCGTTCGCGCTCTAGCCGCTTCGGCAACAACGTTAACGTACAAAAATTCATTATAATAGTC
Source organism: Pocillopora verrucosa (assembly GCF_036669915.1). Classification (NCBI taxonomy): domain Eukaryota; kingdom Metazoa; phylum Cnidaria; class Anthozoa; order Scleractinia; family Pocilloporidae; genus Pocillopora; species Pocillopora verrucosa. The sequence goes on along the minus strand of NC_089316.1, from coordinate 7,669,549 downwards.
AAAACGAATATGAAGGCTCCTGAGATTATTGACTGTACCTGTACAGTTGCATCCATCTCCAGTATATCCAGGTTTGCATGTGCAAACGTGTGATCCGTGCGTGTTGTTACAAAGAGTATTTACGTGACATTTGTAGGGATATGTTTTGCATTCGTCAATATCTGTCAAAAAAAAAATAAAGAAAAAAAGAGAAAAGAATGAAAAACGGGATTTGTGTTTTATTCAAAAGTCATACATGTACATGTATGTGAAAAAAAGTGGAATACTCGTTTGCAATTTTTTTGTTTCATACGATTCTTGGGTTGGACCTACAATTCAAACCGCTATTTTTCAATGTGTTTCTCTGGTACGGCAGACTATCTCAAGCATACGCTATAAACTGCTCTTGTTTTGCAACGGGAGCACAAAACACGTTATATATACAAAAAAAGAAAGAACGAACTATAATAAATCATCCATGGCCGCATTTCCTTGCTATTCCTAATTTACCTGTGCAATTTTGTCCATTTCAAGTATATCCAGGCTGACAATCGCATACGTGTGATCCATTGGTGTTGGTGCAGTTTGCATTCTCATGACAAGAGTGGTTTCCTTTACACTCGTCAATGTCTATGAAACCACAGATGTAAAAATGGGATTTCAGAATTATGCAAATATTGCTGTGGCATAAGCCTTTACTGTGTTATCTAAAGCATACGCTTTAAACTGCTCTTGTTTTGCTACGGGAGCACAAAACACGTTATATATATATAAAAAAAAAAAGAAAGAACGAACTAAAATAAATCACCCATGATCGCATTTCCTTGCTTTTCCGAATTTACCTGTGCAATTTTGTCCATTTCCAGTATATCCAGGCTGACAATCGCATAAATGTGATCCATTGGTGTTGGTGCAGTTTGCATTCTCGTGACAAGAGTGGTTTCCTTTACACTCGACAATGTCTATGAAATCACAGATAAAAAAAAAATGGGATTTCGAAATCATGCAAAAATTGTTGTGCATAAGCCATTACCGTGTTTAAAGAGTGCAAGCCGTGGCTGTTTTCAATCTTTTGCTGGATTGCGAGAACGCGAGATTGTCGTACCTGATGAGAAAAAGTTGTCTACGCAAAAAACCTATCTCTTAATAACTTTAAGTCAGGTAACTGTCTCACCTATTCTAAACAATTAAAATATGGCTTGCCACGTTACCAAAATAAACATCAACAAACAACCAACCAAACAAAATCTCATTACACTATTCAACAAGAATTTAAAGGCTTTTGAGACTAATGAAGGTTACCTGTACAATTATGCCCATCTCCGATAAATCCAGATTTGCATATGCACACGTATGATCCGTTTGTGTTATTACACGTAGCCTCCTTGTGACATTTGCCAGTGAATGCCTCACATTTATCTGTCGTAAAATTAGAAAGAAAGAAGGACCAAAAAAAAATACATGAATAAATATCAATTACAGATATAAGCATTTTGATTTCTATCAAACAGCCATAGGAACTCAGCAACTCAGCAACTCACGAAAACCTCAATTTTGTAGCTTCCTGCTTTTAGTAGTTCTGTGGCCGTACTTTTCAATTAAGCTATTGTTTCTGAGCTCTCCTTGCAGTTCCTATATTAAGCACTCGACATACGTATGAACTGCTCTTATTTTGCCATGGAAAGGCGTCGAACATTCAAGGTAAATAAAAAAAATAAAAGAATAAAACAAAAAAACAAATACAAATACAAATACAAATACAAAAAACAAAACAAAAAAACAACAAACAAGCAAACAAACCAAAACAAAACAAAACCAAAATATATAAACGAGCGAACGAAGAATACATTACACACGCTCAATAAAATATAGTAAGAAATTTGTTTTAGATTCTAAGATTCAGCACCTTATACAATGAGATAAATTCACGCCACTTTCAGCAACTAAAGAACAGTTGTCATACCAGTATTGGAAATCAGAAAAAAGTTCATAGAGGTTCATTTCAAGGGTTGACTTAGACTCATACCCTTTTCACAATATTCTCCTTTGAATCCAGGAGGACACAAGCATCGATATCCCTTGAGTGTAAATCCAGACTGCCAAGTTGCGTTATTTTCGCAGTAGGGAGTCTTGTCACAAGCGTTCTAAAGAAAAAGAAAAATTAAAATGAAAGGAGAAACGAGATACCGAATGATCGAATACACAAAAATTTGTATAAACATTAAGTTTTGTTATTATATTATTCAAAGGCGATAACTTCGAAAAATCGATTTGTAACTCACCTTCGAGCCGCGATAATAAAAAGTGGAATTAGTTGTCAAATGACTGTCGTATTTTAGATGAGTGGCGTTATTTAGTTCACAGATTTGAAGTGGTCTATTATTCTCTGGATCTTTTTCGAAGTTAAAACTGACACAGTGGTCGTTCAGGTAGCACAGTAGCTCACAGTCATCCAAGTTATTGACGCCTTTCTTTTCAATGGTATGGTTTACCAAACGTCTTTCGGCAAAGAAGTAGTAGTCCGGAAACACCATTGCGCGCTCTCGCTCTAAAATAAACAAATTGGAATATGATTATAAGGCATACTTTTCCGTCGAAAGAAAAAGACATTTCGAGTAAAAAGTTCTAAGAACAAATCTCTTCGCAAAAATTCTCGGATCTCAGCAAACTATGGTGGCAAATGCGTTAAAAACGTAAGTCAAACATAGCAGTCGGTAAGAAAAACGATGATTCGTTAGATGTAATTGAAAATTTGTGAATTGCTTCGTCGTTTTCTACAATTAGATAATAACATGAAAATACCTTTATTTGAGGGTTTAGGGGTTTCTGAGATACGGAAAATTTACGGCAAATATTTCGAGTTTCACAATTCAAGAAGCTCGTACGTTTTTAGATGAGTCTATCATATCGATAGAAAAGACGAGCTCATCAAACACTCTGTGAAATTCCTACTAGAGAGGGAGTTAATTGATGTTTGCATTTTTTGATGCATTTTTGATCAGTGCAATGAACACTATTTAAATTCTTTTATAGGGAGCCTTTAATATCTCAAAAACTTTGACCAGAGATCGTCTTAAAGTGAAAAAGTGTGAAGTTTTTTTTCTTCTTTTTTTTTCTTTATATAAACAGGTGCTTGACTATTGAATGTTTATTAACGAAATGTATAACTGAAGAGCTCCTTTGCGGCTCTTTTGTTCTTGTTTTGCGTCAATGAGCAGATTTGTATTCGTTTTCGAGAGTTTTCTAAACGGGCAAATGTAGAATGAAACTTTATTTCTTTTACTTTTTCGGGCCAATGAAAGTGTTTGAATTGCTTAGCTATGGTGAATATAATCATCTCTTTATTTCCTTCATTTGTTTTCTGAAAACAACTCATTTATCTGTTCATCGTTTTAATTCATTAGTTGTTTTTCTCATGTTGAATAAAGTCTACCCAAATCATTTTTCTGCTATTGAAAAATATTGATCACAGCAACAGAGTTTTTAAAACACTGAAAATATATGTTTAAATAAATTTTAGTCTAAGGAATCCTTGCTGGGATATTGATTATGAAAGAGCGCAAAATTGGAAAATTACACGAAGCTTCTGTGCTAAGGTTTTCTTGAGGATCATCTCAATTGAGCTATTTGTTCTTTGGCAAGTTTTAAAGCCTCCAATTCGAAAAGCAATATTTAAAAGGATTTTGTGTCAACGGTTTTATTTTTTCAATCCCACACAATGGTTAAATTATATGGAGACGGGCTACCCTATTTTTGTAGGCAAATATTTAAAACCAGTACAAATTGGTCTATTCCAAATGCCAGCATTGTCCTTCTATAAAAATAACTTCGCTTAAGTTGGCTAAGAACGGCCAATTTTTTTCCATGCAAATTATCGAATTCCCGTCTGCAACACAACAACGAAATGTTTTTGATAGAATTGATTATGCTTCCATGTAAATATGAGTTGATGAGCGTTAGGATTGAAGTTGTTTTGAATGAAGCAATTCTTCATCGTAACAATTCTTACTTTTTTTGTGACAACTGAAAATTTCCGATATGGTTCATCATAATAATACGCCTTTGTTAAATATTATTAATACTGTTAATATCTACAAAAGAAGTTTACAAGACTGAGGTTTCTTCCTTTAAAAATCGTCTTTGTTGAATTCAGGTTTTTAATTTTGTCATAACGACACGTTAATAAGCTCAGTGCATCAGCTGTTGTAGATCAGCGAAATAGAAATAAAGAGTGACGGAAAATAAGATAGCAAGGACTGAAGCATGATTATAGGGATGGGAAACGATGCACATTTTGTAACTCACCTTTACCAAACGTCAAGTAAGTCGTCGATGAAGTCCAGACTGCGAATATTAGAAACACTGAAAATTCCATGCTTCCTCAAGACAACGGAGCTCAGTATTGATGCTTTCAGTGTGCCACAAATTTCGCGTCGACCACCTGCATTTGATAATGAATTTAAGTGATAGAAACCGACCTATTAGCGTTAAAAATGGGATGTTAACAAAATTAACAGCTGTCAGTTCTGACCCTGCAAATAATATACGTGGGTACGCGTTTTAAAGTTTGCGAATGAACACGTTTCCGATATCTTCCTTTGTGCCAATTAGAAACACTTTGGTTTTGATGGGCTATGATTCTATCGGTGTTCATCAACAGATTAGAAAAAGGGATTTTACCACACAAATTTCCATAACATTAACTTCAATTGCTTCATAATTATAGTCAATGGAGTGCGTTTAGGACAATAACATCATAAAAATATTCTTAAGAACATTAGGTGAATAATGTCATAGAGTCACATAAAAAGCCAAGTTCCCTTGAGTTTCTAAGAACTCCCAATTTTCAAGATCAATCCATAAATTCAACGTTTCTTCGTTTGTGTGTTTGTTTTGTTTTGTTTTGTTTCATTCTCAGGGGAAACTCCTTACAAGTTTTATTGAAGCGTCAATAATTGACGAAAAGAAAATTCTCACTAAAATATGGTAATAAAAATAGATCTTATGTACCGAGAGTCCCGCTCACGAAATCCTGTGGATAATGGTAATCGGTGTGTAGGAGCAGACAGGCTGGCGTAACCTTATCCGCCAAAAAAAAAACACTCGCACAGTTAGCTTTCATTTTCCAAAAACACGAATTCTTTATTAAGACTGTATTAAATATGTCTGAAATTATAAAATATGCCACGTTCTTGGATAGATTGTGAGTCTCTTGTTCTAATTCGACGAGATGAATAAGAGAAACTCCTTTTTGAATTTAGAATATCGTGTTTGAAGTTGTTAAGCTGTACCTCCCACCTCACTACAGCGAGCAAAATATTTTCTCGTTTGGCCCTAATAATAATAATAATAATAATAAAGACTTTATTTTACGAGGGTAACACATAATAGCATAGCTAATAAACTTGTGGCCCTCACAAACCCACCCAACCCAACCCAGGGGAGGACAGCCATCACACAGTAATCTCGTGCGTGGGTAATTAACGTCTCCTACCCCAAACCCTGCAGGAGACGGGACCTCCGGCTTAACGTCTTATCCGAGAAGACGAAGCAAGGTGAGTGAAGCGACTTGCTTAAGGCCACAACGTAGTGCCCCATCCAGGACTCGAACCTGGGCCGTCCGACCCAGAGTCCAGCGCTCTGACCACTGGGCCACTCACGCCCTCCTACTTACTCGAAATAATACAGGAACGCAGTAATTTGAAGTCCTAAGCCATTAGCGATTTCATCTTCCCCGACATTCATTAACGTCAAAATTGATTAATGACGAGTTCTAATAAGCTCTTTAGTTTGAACAAACAATAAATCTCCCGTAGATGGTGGATATTTAACAACAAAAAATTCCATAAATTTTCTGAGCATCTTACGACCTATGTCTCGATACATCAGGATTGAATAAAGATTGTCGAAGAAGAACCCCTGGATGTTGTTTTAAATGCCATTTTCATCTCAAAGATAATAGCAAACTGATGTTTGGAAAAGGTGTACCGTAATTTATGATTGGATTCATCCAAAGCATTCAGTATCGGATCTGGCTTCCAAGGCCTTCACTGGAAGAACCTTTAAATTATAAGATATTTTCAGGTTTTCCTCCGTTAGATAAAACTGTTGCAGACCTAAGGTTAAAGGGACATGTGAGCCAACATTTGGTTCCCGACTTATTTTTCTGATGGGAAGCCATGTAAATCAACTTCCATATTTTTCGAGGTTCTTTTTGTTCAAAATCATCACTTTTGTCATAATATGAACGGAATTCAAACGAGTTGCATATCGTTCTAGGTTGAGGGATAGGACAAAACAATCTGTGAAAGGAAATCTTTCTAAGTACAGAAAAAAACAACTGTAATTTTTAGCAAGTTAGATATTTCAAATGAAGAAGATTTTTGTCATCAACTCTATTTTTCTTTACCGTAAATTGAACCCAAACAGCGAGCTTCGTCGCTGCATTAATACCTCTCTCATCACTTTATGGAATTTCCTGTCGTTTCGAGTGACGAGCTTGGAACGAGCCAGCATTGAATTTTTATAATTTGGAACTTTTCTCTAATCACGGTAATGATGTAACTACAATATCTACAGAAGTAAACCCTTGTAGGAAACTAACATTAAGGACAATGATCTTGTTTATTTCAAATAGCGTGCTGTTTTTTCGCCAAAAGTTTGTTATATCCATATTTGAAAGCTCGGTATTTTTCATTTTCGTTTTTTTTCAGCCACACAGAAATAAAGAAGTTAAGAGTGGATATTCAATTTATATCATGGAATGAAAGTCAAACTCAAGTTATCCATGCATTAAATATATCACTTTATACCCTCAAAGATTGAATGTTCTTTGGTGCCCAGCTTTAGTGTCTTTGAGCCAGACGTGTTTTCTTTTATTACTGTCTGGTAGGTTTTGTTATGATAGAAACTGTTGGTTTCAAGCCAAGATGAATATTAATATTAGAAATGAACTGCTTTCTCCCTGTTTGGGCTCTTTGTACCAAAAGCTAGACTCGTAAAATAATACAAGGTAAAAAATTTAACCTGATGCAACGGATTGACTGGAGTCATGCGTCTTGGACTATAAATTGTTATTATTAATTCCTTGAAAGTGTCGTCTGTGGTCAGGTGCCAAAGGCGTTATAATTATATGATGACTGACCCCCGAAAAGTCCTATTGTACTCCTTCTGCATTACATTAGCGAGTTCAGTCGAAGAAGGTAATTAAGTCTCCTGTGCGGTCCAAGTTTTCTAAGGAAAACGAGGGCGATATACTTGGGTATCGTTCAAAGAAGATCATCCTTGGTCAAAGTGTATGAGATATTAAGCACCTGAATGATCGATTACACGGATTTACATATATATGACAAAGTCAAGCACCAGTTTCAATAAACAGTTGCTTGACTATTGAGGGTTTATTAAAGAAATGTATTAGTGAAGAGGTTCCCTGTGGCTTTTTTCTTCGAACGGTCATCGTGAACAGAGGAAATTCATGCGAATTGAAGCCGAAAAAAACATTCTTGTCTTGCGTCAATGGGCAGATTTATTTCAGTTTTCGAAGTTTCGAAACGTTCAAACCCAGAATAACATTTTAAAATTCTTGCTTTTGTTAGGTTGTTAGAATTGCTTAGCTATGGTGAATATAATTATCTCTATATTTCCGTTACTCGTTTTCTTAAAACAACTCATTTATCTGTCATCGTTTTTAGTCATTCATTTTTAGTCATTCTTATTTCGAAAAAAACGTCCGCCTACATCATTTTTCAGAAGTTGAAAAATATTGATTACAGCTACATCGTTTTAAAAACACTGAATAATATAAACTTGAATAACTTCAGTCTAGTGGATCCTTGCTGTGAGATTAATTTTGGAAAAAAAAGTTTGAAAAATTGCACGAAGCTTCTGTGCAAAAGTTTTTTAAGGATCATCTCAATCAAGCTATTTGTTATTTGGCAAGTTTAAAAGCCTACACTTCAAAAATTAACTCTTGGAAGACTTTTTTCAATTCCACAAAATGGCTAAAAGCTTATGCGGCTACCCTTTTTTTATAAACAATGTCTTAAAACCAGAAAGAGTGGTTTGTTCCAAATGCCAGCATTGTTCGTCTATAAAAATGACTTCGCTTAAGTTGGCTAAGAGCGACCCATTCTTCTTCCTTGCAAATCATAGAATTCTCGTCTGCAAAACAACAACAAAATGTTTTTGATAGAATCGATTACCCGTCATAACATAGATTTAGCGTTTATTCATTTTTCTTTTATTTTTACATTCTCAAGGGAAAAGTCCTTAAAAGATTGACCGAAGCGTCAATAACTGACGGAAAGCAATTCTCACAAAATGTGGTAATAAAAATCGATAATATGTAGCGATAGTCCCGCTCACGAAATCCTACGATTAATGGTAAAGGCACTGTGCAGGGCCAGACTGGTTGGCGTAAACTGATCATGTCGTTTGCAGTTTCACAACTATGACAAGTGTAGAACCGACAGCACCGACTTTTTCACAATCTAGCATTTTTCTTTATTTACGGTAATGATGGAAATATAATTTCTACAAGGGGTGTCATTATAAACATAAAGAAACATCACTGAGAAAGGTTCTAGAAGTAAACCCTTTGTAGGAAACTAATAATTAAGGATAAAGATCTTGTTTATATGAAGTAGCTGAAGCTGTCTTCTCGCCGAATGTTTTATATACTCATATTTGGAACCCTAGTAATTTTTTTTGTTTTGATTTGTTTTGTTTTGTTTTGTTTTGTTTTGTTTTGTTTTTTTAATTACACAGAGATAGAGTTAAGGGTGCATATCAAATCTTATCGTGTTATGTTAATGAGATTGGAAAGACAGAAGTTTTCATTTTTTCTGTCATCCATAATTTTCTAAAACGTGTTTAGCTTTCCTTGTAGGAGTTTTTATCTTATTTTATACCATCAGTTTATACAATAATACAAGTTGAAAGACGTGTTAATTAACGTTGTTTTCGTGCATAAAGCGTCTAAAGTCTGGTCAAATAGGTGCTATCAGACAATATTGCATAATGTGTTGTAGTTAAAATAGAGTTTTCATTGTGATACCTACACCCTGGGTTTGTTTGGTGCGATTGAAAAGGACCTCTCCGCGTCTCTGAGATAATTAGCAACTCCTGCAGTCTCCACCACTCAACACAGAAAGTTTGTTCGATCGGGAGTTAAGAACTTTATTCCTCTATCATTTATTCTGCAAAAATACATTTTAAATCAATTTAGCTATCAAGAAACTATCTAAAAAGTATGGCAGCAGGACGATCAACATTTTCTCGATTGACCGACCGGAAACTTTAAAGAAGCTAAAAAAATAATGATGAATTTCTCTCTTGAGAAATGCAAAAAAATAGATGAAAAAAACTTTAAACTTTGCCATGGGCATGTTTCGCAATAATGATAAAATATGTTAGGTTATTTTTCACTTCGTCAAAATACTACATTCAAAGCTGCTTTCTTCTTCTCTGAAAAATTTTAGCACATGTAGTTTTTGCTTTGGCAAACAATGGCGCCGTATTAATTCGGCTGTCGATTGCAAATAATCAAAATTGATTTTTTTCTTAGTATCATGTTCGCATCTAGCAAATAGCAGGATTCT